>NC_134893.1:31349600-31364600 GCF_041734735.1 Babylonia areolata
TACACAGATTATATATATATATATATAGAGAGAGAGAGAGAGAGAGAGAGAGAGAGAGAGAGATATTGCTTCTGAAAAGAGGGATAGGAGGTTAAAGAAAGAATAAGGACAGAGAGATCAAGGCAGAAAGGCCCAGGCTCTAGACGTCAGTGACTGACGTTCAATCCATTCGGCTGTGCAGTCCCCAAGCGGTCAATGACGCGGCTCTCCATGTGCTTTCTGTACGTGCTGTCACTGGGGTTCTGACACACAGCTGAAATTCTTGCATGGGTGGAGCTGTGGAATGGGCAAGCAAAATGCTGGCCGACAGGGTTGTTGTAGCCGAGCTTCATCGACCTCAGGTGTTCGGAGAAGCCCTCGCCCAATGAACGGTAGGTCTCCCCCACATACAGTTTGGAGCAGAGGGTGCAGGACAAAATGTACACAATATCAGTTGACTGGCAGTTGAGATGAGATTTCACAGTGAAAGTGCCAGAGGGTCCAACAACTGAACCTGAGGTGTCTATGAAGGGACAGGCCTTGCACTTTCGATCCCCACAGGGTCTGCACCCTGGTGAGGCTGAATGGCTGGTGAGAGGTTGTCACGGTTCGTGGCATTCATTTGTGGTGTGTTCGTCTCCCTTCCTCTCCTCTCCTTTTCCCTCTCCCTTACTCCCTCCTTCTCTCTCCCCCTTTTTGCTCTATTGTTCTCTTGTATGCTCAGTTCTGTTCCGAACTGAAGCACGTGAATCTGTTGTGATGTGTGTCTGACATGTCTTTAGTCCTTCTCGCTCTGAACTCTTGAGATGAGTTCTGAGTTAATGTCGTTGTGAAGGAAGGGTTTTGCTTTGCCTTTGGTGCCGAGCTTTGGAAGGAGAAGGGTCGCCGAGCCAGCAAGCGAGCTGTTGGGTGCCCCCTTGGACAGTCGTGGGGTTCGATTCTTGTGTGAACCCCTTCTGCCTCTGTGTGGGTCTGTGTTCTGTGTTCTCTCCTGGGCCAGTGGTGTGCCTCATTCCTGGTGACAGGTGAGGGGAGAGTTATATAGTTAGTTTGTCCTCGTGGTGTTAGTGTCGTAACTTGTGACATTTGTTTGCATTTTTGGGATTGTTTTAACGGAAATCTTTTAAATCCAGTATTCTTTTATTTCTAGATATTTTTGGGGGGAATTGATAAGGTTAAGTGTGTTATTCTGACATGTATTCGGCTCGATTTATTGTTTCAAATATACCTTCTTTACAATGAAAACTGTGTCTAAATTTCCCAAAACATTTTTGTGTCATGTTGGAAAATGTAGTACGATGATTTGTAATATTACCTCATTGAGTTTTGTTGCTGCAGTGCGAAACTAGCATTATAAATAACGACAAATTGTCATTTAGGGTAAATGTGTCTTGCGTATTATATGCAGGTTCAACTCCTTAATTATGAGAAACAATAATGGGCGGTTCCTGTACTTTTGGCATTGGTAGTTTTTTGTGTGGAAGCGACTGCATCAATATCCACTTACTCGTCTACTTGGCGTAATGTGTACTGCTTAAGGAAAGGGGGCGGGGTGGAGGGATACTCTTTCATAACGTGTTAGAGTATAGTCTACAGAGACATGGGAGTCTTGTTACAGATTTGTTCCCTGTGATTTATTCCTGTGGGTTCCCCCTGACTGCCACCCCGACGGGACTCCAGGATTCGCCTTTTCAGTGGTGGTCATCCCACTTCATCCCCGTCCGTTCCAAACTCCCTCACTCCCACTCCTTTCCCCGACCCCCATATTTTCCAGCGTCCTCACCCACAGTCCCTCATCCCGTTCCACCCTCTCCGATTCTGCAGGCATGTGACTAAAGCCAGTTCAGCGACACTGGTCTTCAACGGACGAACTTGATTTAGGTTCAAGCGAACTTTTTTTTTTCGCGTACATCTGTGCTGCCGTTACTAGGGCTTACTGTGTCGTGGTCATGCTACTATGGTGTAACTAAAGAGTGTTGCTGTAGTTAAGTGTTTAAATTCGTGTGTCTGGACCAGGATATTCAAAGTGCACAACAGTAAAGAATTGAGCTGAATTATCTATGTCTCTGTGTTTTGTGTTGTCGGGGTGTTAGTTAGTCTGGGAAGGTGCGGGGGGTTCATGGGCAACCCCTTATGGGTTGTGACAGAGGTTTTAGTTTGGACTTCACGAGCATGTCACGCATGTTCTTGTCTCTCTGAAAGGCAATTAGCGGTGGCTTGGGAAAGACTTCTCTGAGGTCTGGGTCCTGTTGCATGACTCTGCAGACTGGCAGGTTGTGTAATAATAATAATAATAATAATAATGGTATTTATATAGCGCTGAATCCTGTGCAGAGACAAACTCTAAAACTGGAGGAGGAGGAGCAGTGTACAGTGTGAAGAGCACTGGGCCCAAATCAGATCCCTGTGGGACTCCATGTTCAATTTTAACAGGTTCAGACTGGAAATTGTCAACAATGACAGACTGGAATCGATCAGTGAGATAAGATTTGAAACAGTTTAGAACAGTGTCATTGATACCAAATGTAAAATTAATGAAGACGGGAAAGAAGGATTGAATGGTCTATCGTGTTAAAGGCGGCTGACAAATCGAGAAGAGTGAGAAAGGAGATTTGTCCTGAGTCGGACACTAGCAGTAGGTTTTTCAGGATGTGGAGGAGAGTGGTTTCGGTGCTGTGGTCAGCACGATAGGCAGACTGAAATGGGTGGATGAAATTGTTGAAACAAATGTGATTGTTGAGCTGCTTCAGGACAGCTTTTTCAAGGAGTTTGGACAGGAATGGAAGATTAGAAACTGATCGATAGTTTTTCAAAATGTTTGCAACAAGGTTGGATTTCTTCAGAAGTGGCCGGACGATTGCAGTTTTGAAACTGGATGGAAACGTTCCAGTGAGAAGGGATGAGTTGACAATATTGGTGATTGTGGGGAGAAGTTGTGAGACACACTGGAAAAAGACAGAGGCTGGTATAGGATCGAGCTCACAGGATTTTATTGTCATTTCTTTCAGGATTTCATGGACTTCTGTTCCAGTTAATGGATTAAAAGAATGGAGAGGAGTGCCGTTGAACTGAGGATCAGGATGAGCAGGTTGGAAAGGCATTTGGTCATTTGTGTGGATGGTATCAAAACAGAAAGAAGCGAGATGTCATCACCCATTTCTCACACAGGCTTTCCTATCCACATTGTCCTCTTTTCATCACTTGACAACGGGCCTGTGGTTCGAAACGTCGTATCCTACTAAACAAAGAGGATTCATCTACCACCAAAAAGGTTTTTATAAACTTTATTTTTTTTTGTTTTATGTATGTATATATATATATATATATATAGAGAGAGAGAGAGAGAGAGAGAGAGAGAGGCGCGGATATGGGGGCGGGGGCGTGTGGGGGTGGGGGGGGTACACGCATACGTGCCATCCCTCGCGTGCGAGCGGATGTGACAGGTATCATCCGGTTCTGGTTGTATAACCTTCCTTCAAACGATAAAGCCTATACATCGCCCTCATGTTGGGTTCCAGCCTGTCACAATCCATTAAAGTCTGCAGACTACAGAGGATGGCTTTTACAACGAATGAAGTGCGAGTCACCGCAGACAGCTCAGCATCAAAAGCACTGCATTCTCACGAAAAATCTTCACAACCCACATGGTTGGATCACGCGGAAAGTAAAATTTAACGTAGACACACATAGTCAGTCAGTCTCTCTCTCTCTCTCTCTCTCTCTCTCTGCCCGTGTGTTGTGAGTCTCTGACTGTTGTCTGTCTGTCTCTCCCTCTGTGTGACACACACACTGAGAAACACACACATGTACACACACTCTCTCTATCTCTGTCTGTCTGTGTGTGTGTGTGTGCTTGCGTGCGCGCACTCCGCTCTTAACCGTTTTGTGTTAAAATTTTATAATAAACAGGCGTTCATCTGACACATACTCCTGCTACACTGCTGATAAACAAATTCCGAACCTAAAAACGAATATCTTTGACGAAGAAAAAAGAAATAATATACAAGCAAAAAGAAACCCTGTCTATCTCACTATCTCATAAATTTAAATTCGGGGGAATGGAAATGTGTGGAGTATTGAAAACCTTGCATTAAGCCCTGCTCAGTCGAAAACAAAATCTTAATATGTGCAATACATTAAGGCCACAATACCACACCAGATTTCGCAGCTTTCAAAATGTTAGTTTTATGATGAATATTCGAGACACCACAGAGGGACAATTAAGTCACAGTAAATTCTGTGGCCACTGAATAGGATGTGTAGTTTTAATTTTGAGCCAAACCTGTGTTTCTGAAACATGGCCTTGATCAGTGAGCTTTGAATTACCATACATCTAAAATGTCTTCTGTCCCTTCTTTTCTGTCTTGTAGTTTCTTCCACCCCCCACCCCCTTCTAAACCCCTCTCTTCTCTCCTTTCCTTTTCATCACTTGCTCCCTCCCTCCCTCACCCCCCTCTCTCCTCTCTCTGTCTCTCTCTCTCTCTCTTCCTCAGCCATTTTCTCCCTTCTTTACCCCCTCTCTGTCTCTACTTCTTCCTGTCTTCCCCCATCCCTTTCTTCTCTTCCCTATCCTCCTTACCTTTTCTCTTATACCTCCCCCCGAAGAAACTATTTACAGTTAACTACAAACCCTAACATCTCCAATGACACAAGTAATCTCACTGCCTTCGGCATAAAATAAAGGGGCGAAGCACAGGAATAGGGGACAGTTGGAGAGAGTTTTGGGAACAGAAAGATGGGATCATATTGTCAGGACGAACCGGGCAAAATTTCGGGCAATCCCAAGTATTCGTAAAACCCGTTTCCTCCTCAAAAGCTCCCCCCCCCCTCCCCCTTCCCTTTCCCTTCTACCCCTCCTCTTCCTACCCAGACTTCCGGTTCTACTCGCTCCATCATACCAAGTTTTAAAAAAAAAAGAAAAAGAAGGAGGTGGGGGGGGGTGAGGGGGGCGGGGGCTTTCTAAAGAGCCATGCCCGTGAGGCCTGCATTTATTTTCCCCCGATCTTCAAATCGGAGGCTGTGTACTTATTCAGGTATTACGTTTGACAAGTTTCAATACACGCTCCGACAACTCCTGCTCAAACAGAGCCGCGGATGCCATGACAGGGCACCTGACGAGCATCCCAGCTGCCTACCTCTCCAGGTAAAAGAGCACAGGTCGGTAGATCCCCGGTCCTCCTGCCGAGATGGTGCCAAAGATAAAGGGGGGTAATCTATACTTCGGGGGGCTGCGGGCGTCCACCCACCCCACCCAGACCCAACCCCCTGTTGTTTGAAGTGGCTGCCTCGGCCTTCCCACCCCCGCCTTAGTCATTCCCGCTGATCTTCTCTCTGTCGTTCTTTATTTTTGGTACACTGCATGAAATAGCATTACCACAAAAAAAGTTATGACTGTTCACAGGTCATCGCACATTATTCAGGTTCACTGGCGTCTTTGGAACAGCGGGAAAGGTATGCTTCAAAAGGTTTGGAGGACGATTGACTGGTGGGTAGGGGAAGGCTGAGGGAAAGCCAGTGTGAAGTGGAAGAAAAGAAAGAGGAAAAAATGGTGAAAACTGAAGTGAAAAATAAAACCCGTGTGACTTAAAAGCACAAAACCAGGAATTAACTCCTCTAAAGATTAAAGATGAATGAAAAAGGAAACAATATAACTGTTCGTAAGACGAGCTTTTCTCCTAACCTAAAACTTCACAAGTGGAAATAAAAGGTGAAGAAACACACGGATCTAACAGAATCGCGGGACATAATTCCCTGTGGTTTAAACCAGTCTGCCACTGTACCCATCACTTCGGGAACTAACCAGACGACGTTTTGACGATGAAAGCATTGAAAACAAGAGAGGCAAGGCCTTCAAGACTCACCTGTGATACACTTTTTTTTTTAAATTAAAAAAAAAACAAAACAAGCTTTTTATGTATTGAGTATAATTTCAAAATGTAATGTTTAAGATGAGAAATATCAGTTTAAAGCAAATTAACTCCCCTAGCATTAATTACAGAGTAAATTCCCTTCTTTACTATCTGCACCAAAACGTTTGCAAAATAAATAAAACTTCCATGCTTAGCAAAAGAAGTTCCTGTTTGAACAAAAAATGATAATGACTGCTCTTGTTGTTGGGTCAGAATATCAGATCAAAGTGCCAAGTTTAGAGAATACAAAAAATATAAATATAACAGTAAATGCAATTTGCATTTAATTAGGCTTCATTTTTTAATTTTTTTGTGTGCCCATCCCAGAGGTGCAATATTGTTTTAAACAAGATGACTGGAAAGAACTGAATTTTTCCTATTTTTATACCAAATTTGGTGTCAACTGACAAAGTATTTGCAGAGAAAATGTCAATGTTAAAGTTTACCACGGACACACAGACACACACACACACACACACACACAGACAACCGAACACCGGGTTAAAGCATAGACTCACTTTGTTTACACAAGTGAGTCAAAAACATACCAGTATACCGGAAACAGTATACAAACATGACCATCTTGCACTTACGCTGGTCATTCAGAAACTTGACAACGATCAGCTCAGCCTGTCAAGACCTAAATGCATGCTCAGTTATAATCGTTGTTAGTTTTTCAATACTTTTTTGGAGTTGATGTCCTTTCTTGAGATTGTTGCGAAACCACTGATATTCTGACACTAATCTTGTCTAGCGTTTCATTGTATGTAAATTCTCAATGTTTCTCAATCCGTTGGATTACATTATAAAAACCAACAATCCAAAAATATATGTCTGGTGTTTTATTTCATAGAATAAAAAAACCCCTTAAAATTAAATCATTGGGTCTAAATTATCAACGTCATGAGCCTGACATTAACACATCAAACGTGATAATTGTGCTATTTGCTTTCAAAACAAGGTGCAAGCCCCGCCAAAATCTTGGAATTCAAGCTCCTATTATCAGCAGCAGAAACATTTGAAAAGGGAATGGCCATTGCTTCTTTTCTTTTTAGTACGTTTACAATTTGCCTGATGTTCGATGCTACACACAGACTGTCAACAGTGTAGCATTCGAATCATCGAACCCTCCGTTCAACGTATTGCGAAAAGGTCAAATGCGTATGTCTGAACAGTCTGCAAACAAGCCCACGTTTTTCCTTTACACACACACACACACACACACACGTGGGGGTGTATATGAATATGCGTACGTATGTGCATGCAGTCCTGAGATGAGAGATGTCAGGCAGAGAGCACAGAGACTGACTGAGAGACAGACACAGATAGTATTTGTGTTTTCAGTTTCAGTTTCAGTAGCTCAAGGAGGCGTCACTGCGTTCGGACAAAACCATATACGCTACACCACATCTGCCAAGCAGATGCCTCACCAGCAGCGAAACCCAACGCGCTTAGTCAGGCCTTGAGACAGTATTTGTGTTTGTGTAATTGACACAAACATGTCAGACGAAAATCGTCAAAACTGAAAACACTCCCAGGTCAATGGCCTGGCCTCGTCAGTCTCGCCTCGCCTCGTGGCACCCCGTACGCACGGAACATACCTCCGTCATTATACATCCGCGCTCTTCCTGACAGCCGACCGTCTCACTCCAGGCAGCCCGGAGACATTATCTATGGAAAGAAAGGGATCTATCTATCTATAAGACGGAAGACAAGCAGGGCCCGAACAGCCGTAGCCAATGCTCCACACCACTGAGCTGAAAGTACTATTGAGCTAGATGCTCCACACCCGCGAACTGACTCGTGGGGAAGCCCCCTCGCTGCGGGGCTACCCTACCCGCCTTGCGCTGCTGAGACACATCTGGCAGAAAACGGCGAAAGCAGACCCTGCATCACACAACGAGACAAGGCGGAATGCAGGGCCTGATAGGCGCTGCGTGAGCAGAAACAAGAAAGATGCTGGCAAACAGATGCGAGAACGAAGGCAGAGAAACAGGGACAGAAGAGATGTGGTGGTGATGGGTGGGGAGGGGGGAGAAAGAGTGAGCGTGTGTGAAAGGAGGTACGCAGGTGGACAGACAGAGGGAAGAGACAGGGGGAACAACGAGCGGGGGGAAAGACGCAAGGGCGAGAAGGAGCGTAATGTGAGACGAGAGAGAAAAGAATGTAAATAGAAGAAAAGGAGAAAGGGAGGAAGGAAGGAGAGAGAGAGAGGGGGGAAAGTGTTGAGTGGTAGGAAAGGAGGTATGGAGGGGGTGAAGAAAAGATGAAAGATCATAGGTAGAGAAGGTTAGAGTTTGGGTAAAATAAGAATACGAAACAAATTAAAAACCAGTAAAAAGAGGGGAAAAAAGAATAAATACAATAAAAAAAATAAATAA
The DNA here is from genome assembly GCF_041734735.1 of Babylonia areolata. Classification (NCBI taxonomy): domain Eukaryota; kingdom Metazoa; phylum Mollusca; class Gastropoda; order Neogastropoda; family Buccinidae; genus Babylonia; species Babylonia areolata. The sequence goes on from NC_134893.1 coordinate 31,357,870, forward strand.
ATAAATAATCAACCTAATAAACAAGTATGGAGGAGAAATGAGAAAAACAACCAACAGACAAAACCACAGAAAAGTCTAACACAGACAAAACATTCAACAATTAAACTTTCTACTCAAAGCAAAAACAATAAACTGAACCCGACCTATAAACAAAAATCAAACAGTCAAACAAATTGAAACCGACTAAAATAAGAAAAACAAACACAACAACAAAATCATAATCAGTATCACTCTCAACATTACACAAAAAATGCCATCAACAAAAACAAAAAGAACACACACACACACACACACACACACACACACACACACGCTCAAAACAAAACAATAAAAACACAAAGCAAGAAAAAAAAGCTGGTAATGTACCCCACAAGCCCTAAAATGATTTCTCTCAGGACACCCACCATGCACGGAGGAGAGAACAGCCCTGAGAACAGCCCCTTCTGCGGTCGTCAGGCCGGGGTAAGGGCAACATGATTCGATGCCACGTACACACCTCCGTCATTTACGTACGGCTGTTCGACGTTCCAGAGGCGTTCCATCCATCGCCCTGGGCAAGCAGCTCATCAAGCGGGCAGACACAGCACCCAGGTCACCTCATCCCAGGGAAAAGGCACCCCCCCGGCCACATGCCAGCCGCTATGGTTCTGTCATTATCTATCACTGGGACGTTTTAAAAGCCGGGGTTGTACGTGCGCGGCGCTTTTCGGTCTGGCTGCGGAGGCATAATATATTTCGTCCGTAATGATACGGCTTTCATCTCATTAACAGTTTTACTTCGATTTTTTTTCTTTCTCTCGCATGAATTCCTGGTTCTATTCCGTACGTCTGGTGAATCTCAGGCTCCTGCAGTGCTATGTATTGAATGTGAGAATCAAAGCGGTAGGCAGAAAGAATGAAAGAACAAAAAAAAAAAACAACTAATAATAGAGGCTGGAGAAGGACGAATGGAGAACGAGGAGGGGTGGGGTGGGCGGGGTGAATGAGGAGGTAAACAGATCAGGAGGGACAGACAGAATGACACAGAGTTATTTGCACCTTGGAAAGAAATGTGTGCACAGATCATACAAAAAGAGCGATAGGAGAAGAAAAACGAGACAATCACACAGTCAAAGAGAGAGAGAGAGTGAGAATGAAGAGAGGGAGAGAGAGAGAATGAAGAGAGGGAGAGAGAGAAAGAGAGAGAGAGAATGAAGAGAGTCTAACAGACAAACGGGGAATATAAAAAAAGCAGACGAGGGAAATAAAAGCAAAAGCCAAACAAAAAGTCAGTAGACACGTTGAGACGAGACAAGAGAAGAGAAAACCCACAAACGAAAAGTAACACCAACAAAACGCAGCCAATAAACTTGCCAAACAAGACGAGAACAGAAAGTTAAACCCGGAGTAAAAGCGTGGCACTGACATCTCTAACCATCACCAACAAGACCATTACAGAACGAAAACACCACCAACGTGAGTGTTACAGGGCAAAAAGCCAAGGAAATGGCGTGTACCCCCTGCCGAAAACGAATGTCTTGAGATATATCTACAAAAAGCCCACCCTTGTACGCTCAGCAATCGTACGCTGAATCTTGAAGTGTTCCATCTCGTGTGGCAAGGCGTGTAGATACAGCACCCGGGGTAGCTCACCCAAGAGAAGGCATGCCCAGCAACATGCCAACAACTATGGTTCTGTCATTGTCTATCACTGGACCGTTTCAAAATGCAGGGTTTATGGTCTTTTCGGGCGGCTGTGCAAGCATATTTCGCGTAACGACACCCCTTCACCCTCTATTTCTCATTTTACTTTGACTCTTCCCATTTCTCTCTAGATTTTGCGGTGCAATCATGCGAATTGTATTGGAAAATGTAGACTGTGTGCAAGGAGAATGAATGAGGGAACCATGCATAAACAATAAACAGGATGAAGGATGGGGGTGGAGGTGGGAAATAGAGAATGTGAAAGAAGGGTGGGAGGCAGACAATATGACAGAGTGCACACTGCATTTTTTATTATCTTTGAAAGAAATGAGCACACAAGAGAAGAGCATATACAGAAGAGAGAAACGAAATATAGAAGTAAAATGAGAGAGAAGTTACAAAATTGAGAAACTCTGGCAGAAGGCATACAAGATGAATACAGGGGAAAACATGAGAGAAAAGGACAGAAAACAAAATAACGGGCAGTCATTCGACAAAATGAGAAAAGACTAAATCCACAAAAGAAAAGTAACGCCAACAAACACAGCCATATGCACTTGCCAAACAAGAGAACAGAAAGTTGCATTTGCATTTGTATTTCTCTTTTTTGTCACAACAGATTTCTCTGTGTGAAATTCGAGCTGCTCTCCCTAGGGAGAGCGCGTCGCCACCCTTTTTTTTCTTTTTTTTCTATTTTTGCATTCGTGCAGTTTTATTTGTTTTTCTATCGAAGTGGATTTTTCTACAGAATTTTGCCAGGGAAAATGCCTTTTGTTGCCTTGGGTTCTTTTACGCGCGCTAAGTGCATGCTGTACACGAGACCTCGGTTTATTGTCTCATCCGAATGACAAGCGTCCAGACCACCACTCAAGGTCTAGTGGAGGATGAGAAAATATTGGTGACTGAGCCGTGATTCGAACTAGCGCGTTCAGATTCTCTCGCTTCCTGCGCCGATGCGTTACCTCTAGGCCATCACTCCACACACACACACACACACACACACACACACACACACACACACACACACTCACACACACACACACACACAAAAAAAAAAAAAAAAAAAAAAAACCGGAGTAAAAGCGTGGCACTGACATCTCTAACCATCACCAACAAGACCATTACAGAACGGAAACACCACCAACGTGAGTGTTACAGGGCAAAAAGCCAAGGCAATGGCGTGTACCCCCTGCCGAAAACGAATGTCTTGAGATATATCTACAAAAAGCCCACCCTTTTACGCTCAGCAATCGTACGCTGAATCTTGAAGTGTTCCATCTCGTATGGCAAGGCGTGCAGATACAGCACCCAGGGTAGCTCACCCAAGAGAAGGCATGCCCAGCAACATGCCAACAACTATGGTTCTGTCATTGTCTATCACTGGACCGTTTCAAAATGCAGGGTTTATGGTCTTTTCGGGCGGCTGTGCAAGCATATTTCGCGTAACGACACCCCTTCACCCTCTATTTCCCATTTCTCTCTAGATTTTCCATTGCAGTCATGCGTTTTGTAAATGAGAATGTTGATTGTGTGCAGAGAGAATGAAAGAGAGAACTGTGCACATCAAAATAGATAGGATGACGGATGGGGGTGGAGACAGAAAATGAGTATAGAAGAAGAGTGGGAGGCAAGCAATATGACAGAGTGTACACTACACTTTTTGGTACCTCTGAAAGAAATTGAAAGAAATTAGCACACAAGAAGAGTGTATACAAAAGAGAGAAACAGAGACAGAGAGATGGCATGAGAGAACGTTACACAACTGAGAGACTGGTAGAAGGCAAACAAGATTAATACAGGGGAGAACACGAGAAAAGGATAAAAAACAACAACAAATAAATGGACAGTCACTTGATAAACTGAGATAAAATAAAATCTACAAACAAAAAGTAACACCAACAAAATGCAGCCTGTAAAGTTGCCAAACAAGACAAGAACAGAGAGTTAAACCCAGAATAAACTTGTGGCACTGACAACTCTATATATCACCAACAAGACCATTACAGAACGGAAACACCACCGATGTGAGAGTTACAGGGCAAAAAGCCAAGGAAATGGCGTGTAACTCCTGCCGAATACGACTCGTCTTGGGATATATCTATAAATAAATTTTAAAAAGCCCACCCTTTTACGCTTAGCAATCGTTCGCTTAATCTAGAAGCGTTCCATCTCGTGTGGCAAGGCGTGCAGATACAGCACCCGGGGTAGCTCGCCCAAGAGAAGGCATGCCCAACAACATGCCAACAACTATGTTTCTGTCATTGTCTATCACTGGAAACCAGGGTTTATGGTCTTTTCGGGTGGCTGAGTAATTCCCTTCACTCTCTTTTTTCTCTTTTTACTTGGACTCTTTTCCCATTTGTCTCGAGATTTTGCACTGCGGTCATGTGTATTCGATGTGAGAATGTAGATTGGGTGCAGAGAGAATGAAAGAGAGAACCATACATAAACAATAGATAGTATGAGAGATGGCGGTGGAGGCGGGAAATAATGAGTATGAAAGAAAAGTGGGCACAAAAGAGAAGAGTGCATACAAAAGAAAGAGGGAAACAGAGATAGATGGAATGAGATAAAGTTACAAAACTGTGAGACTCTGGCATACGAGATGAATACAAGGGAAAACATGGGAAAAAGGAGAAAAGACAAGAAAATAGGGCAGTCATTTTGACAAACCGAGATAGGACAAGACAAAGTCCACAAACGAAAAGTAACATCAACAAAACGCAGCCAATACACATGTCAAACAGAGACAAGAACTGAAAATTAAACCCGGAGTAAGAGCGTGGCACTGACATCTCTAATCATCACCAACAAGACCATTACAGAACGAAAACACCACCAACGTGAGTGTTACAGGGCAAAAAGCCAAGGAAATGGCGTGTACCCCCTGCCGAAAACGACTGTCTTGAGATACATCTGCAGAAAGCCCACCCTTTTACGCTCAGCAATCGTTCGCTGAATCTTGAAGTGTTCCATCTCTTGTGGCAAGGCGTGCAAATACAGCACCCGGGGTAGCTCACCCAAGAGAAAGCATGCCCAGCAACATGCCAACAACTATGGGTGTTTCAATGTTTATCACTGTAGCGTTTAAAAAACCAGGGTTTATGGTCTGTTCTGGCGGCTGCGGAAGCATACTTCGCGTAATGACACCCCTTCGCCCTTTTTTCTCATTTTACTTCGACTCTTTCCCTTTTTTTCTCGAGCTTTTGCGGTGCAATCATGCGCATTGAATATGAGAATGTAGATTGTGTGAGAAAGGGAAAACCATATATAAACAAAAGATAAAAGGGATGGAGGTAGAGGCTCGATGGGAAATGATGAATATGAAAGAAGAAAGAAGAGTGGGAGGCCGTCAAAGTGACACAGAGTGCACACTGCTTTTTTTTCTCAATACCTTGGAAGGAAATAAGCATGCAAGAAGAAGAGCGAATACAAAAGAAAGAAAGAAACAGAGACAGAGAGAAATAATAAGGAAAAGTAAAAAATGAGTGTCCCCCTGTCAGGAGGCATGCAAATAAAGGGAAGAAATGGGGGGGGGGGGGGGTAAAGACAACCAGTGAGTCATTTGACAACATGAGATAAGACAAGACAAAACCCACAAACGAAAAGTAACGCCAATAAATTTGCCAAACACGACAAGATCAGAAAATTTCACTTGGAATTAAAAGAAAAAAAAGAAACCAAAGTGGCATTGACAACTCTCACCATCACCAACAAGACCACTGCACATCGAAAATACCACCAACGTGAGTGTTACTGGGCAAAAAGCCAAGGAAATGTAGAATACTTCATGCCGATATCCATATCACCAAGAAGCCCCTCGCTCATGCTCGGAAACTGTTTGCTGATTCCAAAAGCTGTTCATATCGTAAGGCAAGACGCTCACTGAGCGTGTATACCCAGCATCTGGGTTACCTCCACCAGGAAAACGGATCGTCGCTATTTAGGTTTCCCCCATTGTCTGTCACTGGAACGTTTCAGAAAGGTAGGATTTACTAACTTTCCGCGGGTGACTGTGAAAACGTATTCCGCGCAACGACACCCCTCCATTCTCATTTTTACTTTGACTTCGCCTTTCTCTTGCAAGAATTCTTCCTGGCTTCACTCCGTTTTCTCTCTCGAGCTTTCACGATGCAGTCAGACCTTAAGCATGTGAGAACGTAGATTGTGTGCAGAGAGAATGAAAGAAAGACCCAATACCACGTATATACTTTAATGAGAGAAAAGGGAAAGAAAGAAAAAGAAGGTTTGGATCAGAGATGGGCAAATACGCGAGAAAAGATGAGGAGGTGAAAGAAGAATGGGGCAGCAGACAATATGACACATAGTGCACACTTTTTCTTTCTTTCTTTTTTCTTTTTAGTGCTGTATAAAGGACTGTGATCACGGGACACAGCACCCGGGGTAACTCACCCAAGAAATGGCATGCCCAGCAACATGCCAACAAGAAGAGTTCTGTCACTGTCTATCTCTGGATCGCTTTTAGGAGAGGATTTACAGGCGGCCGCGAAGGCATATTTCACGAAATGAACCCACTTCATCTTCTCCTCGTTTTACTTCAACTCTTCCCGTTTCTCCAGAACGAACTCTTGGCTTCTGTTCGCTTTCTGAGTCTCGGTCTTTCGCGGTCTCAGTCACGCGTAGCGAACGTGAGAATGTAGATTGTGTGCAGAGAGAATGAAAGAAAGAACGATGTACCAAAAAAAATTAGGATGAAGGATGGGGGGAGAGGCCATAAAGGATGAGGTGAAACAGAACTGGGGAGCAGACGATGTGATGAAGAGTGCATACGTAACTGCTTTTTTTTGGGACGGAGGAGCTGGGGGTATCTTGGTAATCATGGGACAAACAAGGAGAGTGCGACAATGAGAAACAGAAAGACAGACAGACAAAGAAGAATGCAAAACAATTCAACACTATCTTGCAGAAGACACATAACAACAAGGCAGGGTAAAAAAAAGAAAAGAAAAGAACATCAGACAGTCACAAGACAGAGGTGAGACAAGATAAAACCCACAAACGAAAAGTAACACCAACAAACGCAGCCA
>NC_134893.1:31367100-31424600 GCF_041734735.1 Babylonia areolata
TGATTTGAATAATTTGTTATCCATGTTCGTTTTAATGAAAGAGAATGCAACGGTGAATTCTGTGACGTTTCGGGAAACCAAAACCATTATCATTACTACTACTACTACTGCTATTACAGTGAGGAAGGTGACAGAATAGTTGAGACGCTCATCTGCCAATACAGAGAGTCCGTGTGGGTCTAGGTTCGAATCCTGCTCTCGCCCTTTCACCCAAGTTTGACTGGAAAATCAAACGAAGCATCTTAGTTATTCGGATGAGACGATAAACCGAGGTCCCGTGTGCAGCACGCACTTGGTGCACTGAAACAGAACTCATGGCGACGAGAGTGTTGTTCACTGGAAATACTCTGTAGAAGAAATCCAGTCTGATAAGTACACATGTATGTATGCATTCATAGCCTGACTAAGCGCGCTGGGTTACGCTGCTGGTCAGGCATGTGCTCAGCGTTCTGACAGGGCCCTGTATGATCAGCTGGGCTCCAAGCAACAATGATGATGATGATGATGGTGGTAGTGGTGATCAAGGTGATGATCATAGTACAACTACTAATGATAATAATAACAACAGCAACAACAATGATGATGAAGCGGGTGCAGCTCTGACCGTAGACGAGCAGCGTGGCGGAGTCGGACAGACGTCTGGAGGCCAGGTTGACGGCTCCACACGTGTAGTTGCCGCTGTCCTGAAGGCGGGCCTGGTTGATGATCAGGCTGCCCTCACTGGAGATGATCAGGTTGTAATCCCTGTGCACCTTCAGCTCCACGTTGTCCTTCAGCCAGAACACCTAGACAATACACACGTTCACCTGAGATAACCCGCACCTACACCTGCCACGACACATGTACACCTGCCACAACACACACCTACATCTGTCACAACACACATGCACACCTGAGACAATCCACACCTACAACTGCCACGACACATGTACACCTGCCACAACACACACCTACATCTGTCACAACACACATGTACACCTGCCACAACACACACCTACATCTGTCACAACACACATGCACACCTGAGACAAGCCACACCTACACCTGCCACAACACACATGCACACCTGAGACAACCCATACCTACACCTGCCACAACCTACACCTACACCTGCCTCAACCCAAACCTACACCTGAGACAACAAACATGTACACATGCCACAACGAACAGTGTACACCTGACACAACCTACACCTGCCACAACAAACATGTACATCCGCGACAACCTTACCTACACCTGCCACAACAAACATGTACATCCGCGACAACCTTACCTATACCTGTCACAATAAACATTTACATCCGCGACAACCTTACCTATACCTGTCACAATAAACATGTACATCCGCGACAACCTTACCTACACCTGTCACAATAAACATGTACATCCGCGACAACCTTACGTACACCTCCACAACAAACATGTACATCCGCGACAACCTTACCTACACCTGTCACAACGAACATGTACATCCGCGACAACCTTACCTACACACACGCACACCTGCGACAACCCACACCTACACCTGTCACGACAAACATATGCACCTGAGACTTCCCACACCTACACCTGCCACAATCCATATAATTTGACCTGAGACAACCAATACTACACCTGCCAATACCCAAAATTACACCTGAAACAACCCACATCTACACCTGCCACAACTCACTTGATATACCCGAGACAAGCAACACCTACACCTGCCACAAGCAAACATTACACCTGCCACAACCCACACCCACACCTGCCACAACTAAAAACTACACCTGATACAATCCAAACCTACACCTGCCACAACCCACACCTACACCTGCCCAAACACACACCTGTCACAACCCAAACACACACCTGAAACAACCCAAACATATATCTGAAATAACCCAAACACCTGCCACAACCCAAACATACATCTGAAACAACCCAAACACACACCTGCCACAACCCAAACACACACCTGCCACAACCCAAACCTGCGCCTGGGCCAACCCAAAACCTATTCCTGCCACAGTCCAAACATACACCTGAAACAACCCACACCTACACCTGCAACAACCTGTACACTGTTTCTGTTTAACCTGGGCAAGATGAAGAACAGGTCCTTTTAGTTAACCAGTACAGATCATGCTGTGGTCCCCGGGGCATTTCAGCTCCACGTTGTCTTTCACACACAACGTATACAATGTTTCTTTCAACATGGGCAAAGTGAACAACCGTTATCGTTTGCTTGTTTTATTGTGGTTTTTTTTTTTTTCCTTTAACCGAAGTATTGAATAAGGTGTACAGCAGGTACTTTGATCAACCAGAACAAATTAGGTTGTAGCCCCCGGGGATTTCAGCGCAACATTGTCCCTCAGCTACAATACGTTGGACATCCCCTACACATTTTTTTTCACATGGAGAAGAAAAGGTCACACACACACACACACACGCACGAACACAAGAGCGCACCCCCCCCCCCCACCCCCACACACACACCGAAAGAAACAAAGAAAACCTGTGTAGCTTCCGCCTGCGAACTAATGATTCGAAGACGCCAACAAGAAAAAATCTAATCAACAGAAATGCATCCCAGCAACAGAAATCTAAACATAAAACATTCTTGTTCCCCCCCCCACACCCCCATCCCCCGCCCCCCCACGCCTCCCCACCCTCTCTCTCTCTCTCTCTCTCGTGTGTGTGTGTGTGCGTGTGTGTGTGTGTGTGTATGTGTGTGTGTGCGCGCGCGCGCGCGTGTGTGTGTGTGTATGTGCGTGTGTGTTTGTTCACATCTCTGTGACCAGACGGTATCCTTCGCGCCTTTCTGCTCCCCTGTAATTTATCACGCATAAGATTGAAAAAAAAAAAAAACCAAAAAAAACAGCAGCAACAACAACAACAAAACTAAATGAAAATAAATAATTCCCACGCTTCAACGTTATAAGACCAGTATGCGCGTACATCACGCATCACAACAAAACAACAAAAAACAACAACAACAAAACAACAAAAACAACAACCGAGTTAGCGATATCAATTTTCTGGCTGGAAACAAAGCAGAACGAGGTAAAAAAAAAAATTTTTAAAATGCATGCTGTTTTGTCCTGGTACCCGATAGCAAACACCCCCACCCCATAGAAAAAAGAGAGAAAAGAAACAGATAAATAAAACAAAAAAAGGGAGAGAATGTTTAAGGAAAATACACAGACTGCAGCGAGGACGTGGAACAAAAACAAAGCAAAAAGCATGGATCAACATGACGAGCGAGAGGAAAAGGGATACGTCAAGAGCACTTGACAGTGCAATGTTTATCAATGTAAATTGTGTGCGTGCGTGTGTGTATGTGTGTGTGTATGTGTGTGTGTGTGTGTGTTTGCACGTACAAATGTTGTGTGTGTGTGTGTCTGTGTGTGTGTCTGTGTGTTAGCACGTACAAGTGTGTGTGTGTGTGTGTGTGTGTGTGTGTTCTTGTTGTTGTTGTTGTTTGTTTGTTTGTGTGTGTGTGTGTGTGTGTGTGTGTGTGTGTGTGTGTGTGTGTGTGTGCTAGCACGTACAAGTGTGTGTGTGTGTGTGTGTGTGTGTGTGTGTGTGTGTGTGTGTTAGCACGTACAAGTGTGTCTGTGTGTGTGTGTGTGTGTGTGTGTGTGTGTGTGTTGTTGTTGTTGTTGTTGTTGTTGTTGTTGTGTGTGTGTGTGTGTGTGTGTGTGTGTTTGTGTGTGTGTCTGTCTGTCTGTCTGTCTGTCTGTCTGTGTCTGTCTTTTTGTACGTGTGTGTGTTTGTATTTTGCGCGTGCCTAACTCTCGGGCTTACTTCGGAGAGGAAGATGGGTGTGATATACGTTTTTCAAGGCTGTGCGTCTGTATGCCTCGCTGTGTGTCTAGATATCCGAATGCCTGTCTGTCTGTCTGCCTCCGTTTCCTCATCTTTCTCATTTTCCCCTCTATTTGTGCGTGTCGATAATTACGTTATCTCTGCCTGTCTATCTGCTCCTCTCTCTCTCATATCTTACTTACCACGCGCGATCGAAAAACAACAACAACAACAAAAAAAGAAAAACAGTAAGAAATGTGCGCACATGCACGCACGCACGAACGCTCGCACGCAGTGGCGCGAAGTAAATTTGCCTCAATCATATCAATATTTATACAATCACGACCACGTCTGTCTAGACAGCATATGTAATGGTGTAGCGTTCTTGAACGTCTACACTGCATTTTAATGTATTCAACTTCTGTACCGCAACGAAAAGCGCTATGCCAATCTGAAAACGGAGTCTGCGTCAAAAAACAAAACAAAAGAAAATGAAAAACAACAGAATTCTAAAGCTGAGCATACATGTTGTCCAAACTAAAACTGAAAAGTATGTATAATGTTCTCCCGCTCTCTCCCATGCGTGTTTACAGGGAGGAAAAAAACATGTTTGCTTATTAAACATGTTTGTTTTCAACAACAAAAAGAAAGAATCGTCTTTATCATGTTGAAAGCAGCAATGTGTTTTCGGTATCTTCAGGAGGAAGTATCTGATTCCGGAAGGGGGCGGGCTGCATGGAGGAATGGTGGAACTGCTGGGCCCGTCACTTGTGGGAAAAACCTTTTCGTGAACATGTGAACATTCTCCACATTCTCTCTTTTTACCTGTGTGTGTGTGTGTGTTGTGTGTTGTGTTGTGTTGTGTTGTGTTGTGGTTTGTTCTGGATTTTTTTAATTGTTTGTTTGTCTCTGTGTGTGTGTGTGTGTGTGTGTGTGTGTGTGTGTGTGTGTGTGTGTGTGTGTGTGTGTTTGTGTGCGTGTGTGACAGAGAGAGACATACTGACAGACAGACAAAGACACAGAGAGTCATTGTAAAAACAATAATTTTTGAAGGTTATGACAACGATCACTGTAAGCTGCAATTTTCACTTTAAAGATTATTAGTATGTTCAAGAACGTATCATCAGACTGTGCACGCACGGGCTAACGCACACACATACACACACATACGCACACACTCACGCACGCACACACACACACACACACACACACACACAAACGCGTGCACGCACACAAGCATACACCGACTTAAACGCGCTCGAACAACACACACGCACACACACACACACACACACACCACACACACACACACACATATCAAATAACTCTACGAAGTGAGAACCAGCCTAAACCTTCACATCCACCCCCATAACCCCCACGTACCCTGGGTAGGGGTTTTCCCTCGGGTGGCAGGCACTGCAGTTCCACAGTGGTGTGAGCCCCCACCCGGACGCTCATTGGGGTCCTTTGGAAGCGTTTCCGGAGGTCTGCCAACACAGCACGAGCACAACAAACCTCAATCAAACCCCGAAAGCAATCACGACTGAGGGAATCACAGCCATGGCACCTGGATGTGAGTACAATCATTGTAAATACTGAATGGAACGCCATCCACAAACACATGAAGGTGACGCACATGCCATCTGGAAGTGGGGGCAATCACTTTTAAATGCTAAGGCGGAAAGTTTTTGGGTTTTTTAAATACATCGAAGCAAATCAAGAAGGGGAATGATTCACACACAACTTGAATGTAAGAAGAATCTGTTTAAAGGCTAGGGTGGAAAGTTACCCCGAATCAAATCAAGGGGGGCTACTCACACACCACATGGATGTGCATCAATCACTTTAAAGGCTAGGGTGGAAAGGTACCCCAAAAAACATTTAAAGAAAAACTATTCACAGTCCACCTGTATGTACACAAACACATTTTAAAGGATAGGTCGGAAAGGTTCCCCAAAACATTTAAAGGGGAACTACTCACGTGCCACCTGGATGTCGGCACAATCACGTTAAAGGCTAGGGTGGAAAGTTACCCTAAGACAAATTCAATCAAGGGGGACAACTCAAATGCCACCTGGATGTGGGTATAATCATTTTAATCAAAGGCTAGGGTGAAAAGCTAACCCCCAAATCAAATCAAGGAAGGCTATTCACATGCCACCTGGATGTGGGTACAATAATGTTGAAGGCTACGGTGGAAATCTACCCCAAAAACAAGTCAAGGGGGACAACTCATAAGCCACCTAGATGTGTGTGCGGTCACTTTAAAAGCTAGGGTGGAAAGGTACACCAGAAACATTTAAAGGAAAAACTACTCGCGGGCCACCTGAATGTAGGTAAACAATAAATAAAAGCTAGGGTGGAAAGTCACCCCAAAACAAATCAAGGGGGACCACTCACATGCCACCTGGATGTGGGCATACTCACGTTGAAGACTGGGGTGGAAAGTTACCCCAAAACAAAATGTAATCAAGGGGGACCACTCACATGCCACCTGGATGTGGGCCTTGGCGCTGCCGACACGCTGAGGGTTGGTGGCCCCCTGCACGTTGTTCCAGGCAAAGCACTGACACCAGTAGCCGTCGTCACCGTAGTAGTCCTCCACCTCGTCCCGCGTCACCTGCACGCTGCTCTGCAACGTCTTGCGGCCGCTCACCTGGTCGATCAGCTCCAGGCTCGTCGTCTGCTTCGGGGGCACCTGCAAGAGGAGGCCGCGTCTTGGTTCACCAGGTCAACCACACGGGACACTGATTTATATGTGATTAAAGACGGGGTAATTTACAAGACGTTTGAAAACAACAGTGATTTGTTCAGAGAAATTACTGAAGTATATATACGACGAAAGTAATAAACGAATTCTTCTTGTGGAGTTCATGCTTACAAAGAACATTATCACTTCCACGGCATTTTAAGGAAGGGCACAGCAGGGGAGAGAAAAAAAACACTGATGGATATTCTGCCAAGTTTGATTGAGTCAAATATGATGGGAAAGAGTTTTTGTTTAGTTCCTATGATCATGGCTTCAGTTTTGTCCGCGTTCAGTTTCAACTTATTAAGAGCCATCACATCAGAATGTCCAGGAAGCAGGCGGATGTTTCTTTCAAAAGAGAGGACAAATTTTCTGAAGTTGTGTCATCAGCATAAGAATGACGACTGACATTGTGATAGTTGATAATTTTAGCGAGGGGAGCAATGTACTGTGTGAAGGGCATGGGACCAAATGAATATAGATATTTAGGGACCATCTTAGACAATAAGCTGACTTTTGACAGAAATGTTGATTCCATTCATAAGAAATGTCAATCTAGAATTTTTTGTTTACAGAAGCTTAGAAATGTTGGTATAAATTCGAATATTCTTCAAAGTTATTATCGATGTTGTATCGAGTCCGTGCTCACAGTTTCATTTATGTGCTGGTATGGAAGTTTGGGAGTGAGGAGTAAGCGTGTTTTGAACGATGTCATGAGTGTATGCAGTAAAATTGTGGGAGTGAAACAAGCTAGTATGCAAGAGCTGTATGAAAGTCGAGTGGTTAAAAAAAGCAGGCAGATAGCAACTGACGACACCCATATTTTAGCAAAGTATTATGAGCTATTGCCATCAGGACGACGCTACAGAACTTTTAAGTTGAAATCCAGAGCTCTGAAGACTTTTATTCCACGTTCAATCCACCTTTTAAATTCTTGAGAACTGTGTGTGTGTGTGTGTGTGTGTGTGTGTGTGTGTGTGTGTGTGTGTGTGTGTGCGTGCGCGCGCGCGCACGCGCACTCTCATGTGAGACGTGTGAAAGTCGGTGCATGATAGGCTGTACCTTGTTCTAGTTGTGGTGTGTGTGTGTGTGTGTGTGTGTGTGTGTGTGTGTGTGTGTGTGTGTGTGTGTACTGAGCTTAAAAACGTGACAATTGGTTATAATGAATGTGCAATATGTAGGAAGAATAATGTGCATTATGCAGAATGAATGTACAATGGAATATGTCTAATGCTAACGTCCATATTCTAAATATATTTCTGTTTAATAATTACGATGTAATAATTAATTGCAATGTTTTTAAAAGCGAATATGTGAAATGCTTTTATTTTAGAACATATGTTTATTATTCTTGTTTAATCAAGTAATCCGCGTGTGTGGGGTGGGGTGGGGGTGGGGGGTGCGGGTGTGTGCTGATTATCTGGTTGTGGTTTTCCGCATTTCATCTTTATTCTTATCTTATCTGTCTATTATAATCAATGTGCAGTATAGTAGGCTATGTTTATAATTATATTCAAATAATGTTTCTTAATTCTTTCTGTTTTTACATTAAGAATACTAGTTATTACCTGCAGTGTGTGGATGTATGTATGAAACGATGTATGTGATAATTTTTTTTTTACATTTGTATCTTCGTAATATTCGTAAAAGCTGTTGTTGACTTTTACAGTTATGGTCCCCATGTTGTTTACTTGTCTATGTTGTGATAATGCACCTGACCAAATTTCTCCAGTTGGAGATAATAAAGTTATTCTTATCTTATCTTATCTTATCTTATCTTAGATCCCTGTAGGACTTCGTGTTCGATTTTAACTCGTTCAGACTGGCAATTGTAAATTGTGAGAGACTGGAATCGATCGGTGAAATATGATTTAAACCAGCTGAGAGCAGTGCCGTTAATGCCAAATGTATAATGAAGACGGGAAAGAAGGATCGAATGGTCAATGTAGTAGTAGTAGTAGTGGTAGTAGTAGAAGTAGTAGTAGTAGTAGTAGGTGAAACTGTACAATGTAGTAGTGGTAGCAGAGTGAAATTGTAAAAAATAAAGTTGTAGTCGTAGTAGTAACAACAGAGACAAGAACAGTAGTGATAGTAGCAGCAAAAAGGAGGAGAAGGGGTGATGGGAGGGAGGGGACGAGGAGGAGTAAGAAGAAGAACAGGAGAAAGGAGAGTGAGGCAAACAGAGAAACAAATAATGACAAAGTAGGTACTTATCTTACCAAGAGTTGTTCAACTTTTAATAGTTTGTAGTTTGTTTGTTTTTTTTCCACAAAAAGCAAAACCATGCGTCAAACAATCTACTTTCAAACAATTCATCCACTATGCAATGGCGGCACATGCGCATGCACGCAAACACACACACACACACACACACACACACACACACACACACACGCACATACAAAAAAACCCGCACGCGTTCGCATGCACACACACACACACACACACACACACGCACACATGCTTACACACACAAAAATAAATAAACGCAGAAAGGAAATTCCTGGCAAAATGTCTTTAAACTATTTTTAAACTCACTCAGCCAATGTGCATGCGTGTGTGTGTGCGTGTGTGTGTGTGTGTGTGTGTGTGTGTGTGTGTGTGTGTGTGTGAATACTGACGATGAGAACAGAAATACTAAAAATGTTTTCTCCAATGGAAGCGCTGCTTTCCGTCAGAGACTTAGATTGGCTTTTATTTTAAGTCAAAACAGTGAACCGTTTATAAACTTATCCGCGCATACGTGCGTGGTGCGTGCGCGTGAATGTGTGTGTGTGTGTGTGTGTGTGTGTGTGTGTGTGTGTGCGTGCATGCGTGTCAAGATTTAGGAGTCGAAGTTGAAGGTCACAACATCGCATGGATGAACGTATGAGCGCTCGCACATAAGAAATGGGTGGAGGGAAGAAAGAGAATAAACAAACCAACAAGACTACGAACCACTACCCACACAATCACACCCACCCATCCACCCACAACCCACCCACACAAAAACATACACATGGGTGGGGAAAAGAAAGAGAATAAACAATGAACAGAACGCAAATCTCTCTCTCTCTCTTTCACATACACACACCCACAAAACACCCCACTTCAACACACACACACACACACACACACACACACACACACACACACACACACACACAAGCCTCCTGGGTGGGGAAAGAAAGCGAAAAATCAATCAACAAGACCCGACGAACCACGTGACTCCACGGACGTACGCACACGCACACACACACACACACACACAGTCCCCCATCCCCACTCCCGCACACACACAAGAACCCCCACCTCCTCACACACATACACACCCATGCACACTCACTATTCCAAAATTTCTTGATGTTTGAATCAAAGTCCAGTTGGTATTTACCTTTAATGATCACTTTTTTTTTTTATCATTATCAGCATGCTTTGGACTGTTTTGGGGGATGTCTAATTCACTTTATAATTCATGTCATACCTAATTCTTTCAAGTCTGACCTTAAAACCCACCTCTTCCCAAAATAGCCTCCCTTCCCTGCCTCTTCCTTGTCTTCAGTTTCTCCAGTTTTAGAGTAGTGCATGCGTGTGAATGACTGGTTTGAAAGCGCTCTGGTTTGTCTCTGCACAAGATTCAGCGCTGTATGAATACCATTATTATTATTATTGTTATTATTATTAATTCATTGTTGGTCAGTCGAGTCCGCTGTAGCTCTTTCGTTCCCGCAACTCTGTTACTTCATTACTTCAGTCATCCCACCACCTCTCTTCCCATGTACCCCCTCCCCGATCTTCCAACTGCACATACACACCCTTTCCCCCGTCTCATATCACTTAAGAGTGAAAATTAATTAATTAATTAATAATAATAACAATAATAATAATAATAATGGTATTTATATAGCGCTGAATCTTATGCAGAGACAAATCAAAGCGCTTTCGCACCAGTCATTCACACGCATGCACAACTCTAAAACTGGAGAAACTGAAGACAGGGAAGAGGCAGGGAAGAAGGCTATTTTGGGAAGAGGTGGGTTTTAAGGCCAGACTTGAAAGAGCTGAGTGTGGAGACTTGACGAAGCGAAAGAGGAAGTTCATTCCAATTGCAAGGTCCAGAGACAGAGAAAGAACGGTGGCCAAAAGTCGAGTGTTTGAATCTGGGTGTGCGTAAACCGAGTGGATCCGATGCCGATCGTAGTGAGCGAGATGGAGTGTAGAGGTGAAGGCAGCCGCAGAGATAGGAACAGGCAGATTTGTGAATGCATACATAACATAGAGTGCTGATCTTGTACTTTACTCTGTGTGAGACTGGGAGCCAGTGGAGATGTTGCAAAAGAGGAGTGATGTGCTCAGATCTTTTCTCTCTGAAGACGAGTCGGGCAGCGGAGTTTTGTATGCGCTGAAGGGACTGACTGGATGAAGCAGGCAAACCAGACAATAGAGAATTACAGTAGTTAAGGCGAGAGAGAATGAAAGAAACGACAAGTCTAGATGTTGCATCAAATAAAGACTAAAGAAAGAAACACAGTGACTGACCATCTCGCCTGCACACTTGAAGGTGATCTGGATGGCCGGGGTGGCCCGACAGGTGATGATGGCGGGCTTGTTCTTCACCAGGTAGTAGTTGTCCTCGGGCTGCTGGAGCCACTCGGGGGTGCCCTGCTTCAGGGGGTCGCTGCTGCCGAAGGAAAAATCACCTGCCACAGAGAGAGAGAGGGGAAGAGGAGGTAAGTAAATCGTAAGGTTGAATCCCTTACTTATTTTTCCATCCATGCTTTTGTTGGCTTGTTATTGTGGTTTTTGTTGTTGCTGTTGTTGGTTGGTTGGTTTTGTTTGAGTCAGTTATTGTGTGTGTGTGTGTGTGTGTGTGTGTGTGTGTGTGTGTGTGTGTGTGTGTGTGTGTGAGTCGGAGAAAGTGAGAGAGAGAGAGTGTGTGTGTGTGTGTGTGTGTCGGAGAAAGAGTATGTGTGTGTGTGTGTGTGTGTGTGTGTGTGTGTGTGTGTGTGTGTGTGTGTGTGTGTGAGTCGGAGAAAGTGAGAGAGTCGGAGAAAGTGTGGGTGTGTGTGTGTGTGTGTGTGTGTGTGTGTGTGTGTGTGTGTGTGTGTGTGTGTGTGTGTGAGAGAGAGAGAAGAGAGAGAGAGAGAGAGAGAGCAGACCAGACCAGACCAGATGATTTATTCAGATAGGCCATAGCCCCTACTGAAGGGGTGTAAACAAAGTGAAGTAATCAACCAACCCTTTTGTCTGTTGAAAAGGAAATACAACATACTTAAGGTATGAATACATTCATAATGCAGAATTTATGTAACATCTCTTGTCCGTTTGAGAGATTTATACGAAATACTGCTAAATGTTTACTAGTTTGATTATTAGCAGATGAGAGGAGGGATGCTAACTTGACTCTTGTGGGGAAGTTCCAGAATGATTGCGGAATCAATTCTGTTCTCAAGTCATGAAGAGCTGGGCACTCCAAAACAAAATGTGTTTCATCGTGACTTGTAGAATTACACAAGTTACATGAGCGATTTTGTGAGTCGTCAGTTTTATATCTTATTAAATGAACATCAATATCCGAAACACCACATCTAAATTTTGTCAGTGCCTGTTTGATATATTTATTTAAGTCCATTGAAATATATGGTTCCATTCTAACTGAAGTTTTAAACGTTCTGTATAAGGAAAATCTAGCACTGTTTTGAATGTGATCATTCCATTCCTGCCATCTACAGTCAGTAATTCTCTGTTTAAAACATTTCAAAAAACTATTTATGTCTTCCACTCCTTGGTTATCCCAAACAAACGAAAACCCGTATTGGCTTAAACATAAACGAATTTTTGATGCCCACGTGCATTTACCTTTACAGTCAAGAGTATATAACATTTTATGCTTTAAATGGTAACCTTTCATCATTCATACGAGTCAATTTTAACCAGTAGGAAACACATCTTACGAAAGAATTTACAAATAATGGGAATCTTCCCAGCTCTCCATAGACCATATCATTTGGAGTGCGCCAGTTTACACCAAGAAATCTTTTTAAAGCAAACAAATGTAGTTTTTCTATCGGTTAATCTTTCTCAAGTCCCCATATCTCTGCTCCATATAATAAAATTGGTTGTACCTGTGTATCAAATAGTTTCATAAAAAGTTTTACAGAGTTATTTTCAAATTTGTACAAAATGCTCAAAATACCCAAAATTGCTTTCTTAGCTTTTGAAGCCAAATCATGACATGTAAATTTGAAACTCAACTTTGTTGTTAAATAAATTCCGAGGTATTTATATGTGTTTACAACATGCATTTTTTGGTTACCATAATACCATCTTTCATGAGCAGCTAAAAATCCTCTCTTACGAAAGACCATTACGTTACTTTTTTCCATTTTTACTTTCAGTTGGAGATTTTCAGCAGCACTGTGGAGACTGTTTAACTGAGTTTGTAGTCCAATGGCAGTTTCAGATAGCAACACTATATCATCTGCGAAAAGAAGTATAAATAGCTCTACAAGGCATTCTGAAAAAACTGCACCATGTCTACCATTATTGATTATCTCTAGCGCTAATTCATTTATGAAAAGAGAAAACAACACCGGACTACAGACATACCCCTGCTTAACTCCCTCAGTACAATATATATAATCACTAAATTTAGCCCGACATTTAACCTTCGCTTTTACATCCTTATACATGCTTTTAATACACTGAAATAATTTACCCTTTACCACATTTTTTCTCAAAATTGGCCACAGCAGTAATTTTCTCAAAATGAAATCAAAGGCCTTTTCGAAATCAATGAATGCCACGTAAAGTTTGCGATTATAAGCAAATTGCTTTTGAATGGCTGCTAGTAAAGTAAATACATGATCAATGGTAGGAGAGAGAGAGAGAGAGAGAGAGAGAGAGAGAGAGAGTGTATGTATATATATATGTGTGTGTGTGTGTGTGTGTGTGTGCGTGTGTGTGTGTTTGTGAGAGAGACAGTGTGTGTGTGTGTGGGGAGGGGGGGGGGGGGGGGCGCGCGCGCGCTTGTTGGTGTATGGTGTATCTGATGCATGTTCATGTCTGCATAACGTTTTATCAAAACGCCACGAACTACATGCCCGGGAGCTGTGAACATCAATCTGCATTATCATTGTAATGGTTTAGACCCTCTGCCAATACAGTGACCGTGGTGATTTCTAATTAATGATAATAATAATCACCATTATGATGGGGGAAAAAAACAATATAAATAATGATAATAATAATGATAATATCATTTATTTTCAGTCCAATATCATCATCTTAGATGAACAGACTATAAATGAATAAACGAACGAACAGTGTCTGTGAGGGTCTGGGTTGGACTCCCGCGCTCGCTGTTACCCCCAAAGTTTGTATGAGAAATCTAATTGAGCGTCCCGTGTGCAGCACGCACTTGGCGCACTGAAAAAGAGCCCATGGCGACAACATTGTTGTCCTCTGGCAAAATTCTGTAGAAGACCAGCTACAGAAATATAAATGTATGTGGCACTCAAGGCCTGACAAGCGCGTTGGATTATGCTGCTGTCAGGCATCTGCCTAACAGATGTGGTACAGCGTTTTTGGATTTGTCCGAAAGCAGTGACGCCTCGTTGAGAAGCTAAAACTGAAACTGAAATTGACTGCAACACGGGGAAACGTGGGCTTATTACCTTTCCAATGTTTATTTATTCATTCATTGTTTGATTTCTTGTTTTCTGGCTTTTTCCCTGGGCGGGGGAGGGGAGGGGGGAACGGGGGGTGGTGGGAGCGCTGGGAGCGTATATGTTTATAAATTCCCCCAGATTACAGTCAAATTGTACAGATGACTGACGAGTTTATTTTCGCTTAGTTGTGGAATTTTCAATTCCCCAAAATACGCTCGAAATGTATAGGGAATACAGGTTTGTTTGTGTTCTTTTTAATGTGTCTTCTTCTGCGAGCACGCAGAGAGACAGAGAGACAGACAGACGGAGAGAGAGAGATGGATATTATTTCAGTTCACACACACACACACACACACACACACACACACACACACACACAAAGACACAGACACACACACACGACCGCGGCGCAAGCGCTTTTGTGTGTGTGTGTGTGTGTGTGTGTGTGTGTGTGTGTGTGTGTGTGTGTGTGTTTCTGTAAACAAGTCCAAAACTTCTTCGTAAATAAACAACAAGAAGCAACTCCACTCTCATCAGAAAAAGATGACTCGGCAAAGATTTAGATTATTATTTTTTTTTAAACTTGTTGCTGTCCAAATTATCAGGCATAATACAGAAGAGGCTTTCTGCAGTCGCACTTAGAGGCTTTTAACCACTTGACAGCCGTTGACGAGTATACTCGACCATGAAGGGCTGGCTGTCACCTCACTGAGATAAGACAGAGCTGACAGCTCAGAACGTCAGTCACCATTGATAATTGCACAAAAGTAGTGACTGCACTTCAAATTCACGTCACACTCATCTCATTTCACCAAGACTCACCATCCAAGGAGTTAACTGGAGGCCGTACGTCAACTTCCAGTCTAAACGAGGCTCTGTGCACAATGTGATCTTGTCTGACTCCACCGGGTGTATATTCTTTTCACCGGAAAATTTGCAGAACTCGGCGTGTGTTTCAGCGGTTTCGCTTTTTGACAATCATTCTATTTCATTTCAGCGTATTTTCAAAACTAGAGTGTTTGAACTGTTTACTTAAAGACCTATATTCCATCAGAACATATTTTCAAAACAATATACAATCAATTATAAAACACTGACAATCACAATGTGGTGAAAAAAAAGCCTGGCTTCTCTTTTTACAAAATAAACATACAGTTTCAGAATCATACCTAATTTCATTTATTAAATTTCAGATTCATTCCTTACTTAAACATCTGTTGGAGGCAGAAATAAAACATACTACACATTCTAGCATCCAATGATATTTCATCATTATTACATAACAGAATACAATCTTAAGGTTGAATAAGCTGTCTGCTTTATCAAAACCTCCTTTCAGCACTGCTGGCTCTTCTCATCATCCTTATTATGTGTTTCTGACATACCGGTGTACGGTAGCCTGTTTCTTTTTTTCTTTCTTCTTCTTCTTTTTGAGTGTCAAAGCTAATTCGTTTGAATATAGTTTTCAAGCTTATATCTTTCACTTAATTCTTTCAAAACCATTTGTAGAATGGGTGTGTTTCACGTTCTGTAAGAAGGAATATGATGATAATGCTATCAAACGGGCGGAGGTTTGCCAACATATCGTAACTGCATTTCCAAACCCACCTCGTCTGTCAATGCAGCACTGTCAGGCTTATCTACGCTGAGTCAGTGTGCTCTCTAAATTTTGTTGTCATTGGAATAAAGTTCTAAAAGATCACCACAGGTATTTTTTCCCCACAACTACCCCCCACCCCCACCCCCCTACCCCCTGCCCCCAAGGAAATGCTGTTTTATTTTGTTTCCCAAAAGGAAATTTTCCCCATTTTCTTCATCACAGTCCGATCCGTCAAGTGTCAGTCATCCAAGCTTACCTCTTGGTACAGTACATTCTGGGTGGAATCTGATCCCGTCCGAAAAAGAAATCTGCGAATGCAGATGGCAAAGTAGAAAGCAAAATCTTTTGCGAGTTTTTTTCGTGCATTCAAATATTGTTGTACTCGTATGTGTGGAGCCTGATGTCAGATTTAAAGGGGTCCAAAAATAACGATGACATTTTAAAGGAAATGTTTTGTTTTATTTTGTTTTGGTTTTTTTTTCATCTGCCTCATCCACTTCATTTCAAAGCATTCTATCACTGTCAGCCACATTTCAAAGTCATGGCCAACAAGATGGATAGGGTGGAGAGGTGTATCGCTGGGTGAGAGGACTCGCGAGGATGGTGAAGGGGGTTGGGGTTGGGGGTTGATCACCTAGGCTGATAAACAGGTGGAACCCGATAGCGACAGTTTGAAATGATATTTCATCTTTTTACTAAACTTTCCCCAGTTGTATTTTCTTACTTTCTTTTTCGCGCAGAGAGTGCAAAATTTATATTGTTAAAAAAATAATATTAAACATGATAATACCGCACTTGTCACAGACTTGCAGCAGAAGAATCATTCTGATCATTGCGTTCAATGTTGTTGTTATGAGGCTTTTACATTTCTGAAAACGTTGGCACTGGATCGACTCAGAGTCAAAACTGTGCCTGAGGAAACATAGCTTTGTATAACAGGAATTCTGTGTGTAACTTATTATCATCATCATCATAATGTTATTATCATCATAATCATTATGTGTGTGACTTTGTGATTCATTATCATCACCACACAGATCAATATCAATCATCATCAACATCACCATCATCATCAGTGATAAGACATGGATTTCTCTTGATGAGATAATGGCGTATTCTGTAGGCAAGGCGGGACTGAAAAACATTGGGAAGTTAGACTGTATGTTCACTTCAAAGACCATTGTTGAGGGTAGGGAGAGAAAAAAGGAAGGGTTGCGGTGGGGAGGGGGGCGAGAGGGCCGGGGGGAGGGAGAAGGAGAGGGAGGAGGTGGCTAACAAATGACAAGACCAGGTATAACAGGAGGGGTCGTAGTGTGATCAACATGTGCACCTGCACTGTAGGAAGGCTGTAGATGAAAGGGTGGGGGGAGGCGGCCGGGGCGCCCTGGGGAAGCAGAAAGCCAAACATTTACGCCGTGTGCTAGAGATGTGGGGCAGCTGTGTGGTGAATCTCAAGTCCAGGAGGCGCAGGGGCGGTGGGGGGGAGGATGGGGGGCGGGCGGGTGGGTGGGTACCCACACAGCTGAGTGGTGTGGCCAAACAAGGTCGGTGGCTTGCTTTGCTGTGATTCTGAAACAGTTGTGTTGTGTTGTGTGGTTGGGGGAAAACCACCGAGCTGCGTGATGTTTGTTATAGTGTTTACGGGTCACTGGCAAAGTTTTGGCAAATCGGTGGGAGGTGTTTAACTTGGTTCAAAAGAACGTGTTTAGTTTGGTCGAACGCACGTTCAACACAGAACACGTGCTCTCTCTCTCTCTCTCTCTCCCTCTCTTATGGGTCTCCGACTTTGGTAAGGTGTTCAACGAAACTGCTAGCGACAATGGCGATAACATAAATATGCATAGTAATGTTTATGTTTAAGTTGCATCTATGTGTGAGAGCTACATTACCACAGTCAAAAACTACCCGAAACCAGGATAAAGATTAAAGTCGATTTGTTTTGCATACAAACGTTTATGTACTGCAACTTTAAAAGTATTTTTACTGCCACTTTCCAATCAGCATCACGAGCTCACTATGCCAACACACACACACACACACACACACACACACACACACACACACACACACACACACACACAGTTTCAGTTTCAGTTGCTCAAGGAGGCGTCACGCTACACCACATCTGCCAAGCAGATGCCTGACCAGCAGCGTAACCCAACGCGCTTAGTCAGGCCTTGAGAAAAAACAACAACAAAACACACACACACACACACACACACACACACACACACACACACACACACACAGAGAGAGAAATACTAACAAAAAGAGAGAAGTGGATCGGATGTGGTCGAGCGTGAAATGAAATCAGAAACACAAAACAAGCCACTGTTCTCTCACACAAATAAATGCCATCAATAGACAGGCCGTCGAATGGCCAGCCAAAATGCGCCGAATATAAATGACTGTTTGTGCGACCTGATCACATTCAAATGACGTTTCCGCCTGTCAGCCAATCACAAGATGGATTGTCCACTGCGGCATACAATCCTCAGTCTCTGTCTGTGTCTTTCTCGCGAAATGTTGTGTCCATGACGTTGATCCTTCCCCCCTTTATTTTCAGTAGTTTGTGTGTTGAATATGTATGTACGTACCTCTTTCGTAGAAAGGCCGGTGGCCTTGCAGTAAAATATTTCTTGTTCTGAGCTCTCTCTCTCTCTCTCTCTCTCTCTCTCTCTCTCTCTCATCCTACTGTTTCGGGCTTTGACACAGGTAGATGACATCGTTCACTTTTCCATTTGCTTTGCCTTAGCTTTCTATCTCACCTCGCCGCTTCTCTCTTCCTCACACACACACACACACACACATACACACACACACACAGGGAGAGAGAGAGAGAGAGAGATCGATAGAGAGATATACGGATACATAGATATTAGGTCTGCCTCGGGTTTATGTCTATACGAGTGTCTGTGCGTGCACGCGCGTGTATGTGTATGTGGGCGTGTGTGCAAAGGATAGGAAAACGAGGGGCTTTGCGGGCGCTCGCTTCTTATGCGCTTATGGTTTAAACAGTATTTTATTTGGAACATGTCACAATACAACACAGATATCGTTAAACAGGACAAGAAAATCTTATATAAAGTCCTGTCCTGATTCATGTACATACTGAATATGTTACGGATGTCATGATAACTAGAAATTAAGACGTGATCATACAGACGATGCGCTTATCTAAAAAACCAGCTGATGATTAATTAAAAGATTTAAAAAGAGTATTATCACTCGGTTCTAGAAATATTTTAACGATAATGGTGAATGCTGACAAACCTGTTGAACCTACCTGCACAGAATGCTAATACTAAACTACACGTCTGATAACTTATACAATCTGTTAACACGAGCTCATATGTAATGCATGCTCAGTGTAACTGTCATTGTCTGTAAATGGCTGATTTGTTTTTCTTTTATCATCAAATTTTGTATGGAATAAGTTTGGCTTCAAATTATTCTAAAGGCCTTCTCACAATTCATTTCTTCGGCTTCAAACAGTTTATTCACAAATGCACATTGTATGATTTTCGTAGCCATCATCATCACCATCATCATCGTTATCTTCTTCTTCTCCTTTTAATTTCTTCTCTTCTCTCTTTCTCCACCCTCCCCCCTCCTCCTCCACCTTCCCCGCCTTGCAGACATGAATTCCAGCTTCCACGCGCATTGCGTTTGCGTTTTGGTTCCAATACGTAATATATATTTTTTTTTTTTAAAGAAAGAAAAAGAAAAACGCGTCGACATTTGTTTTTGATTGATGAGAAAGATGGGCAGGTGATGGTCGGATGGGGAATCGGTATCTGTCTTTTCTGTCAATTTGACCCTATCTTTTTTCACTTCTGTGATTAATGACTTCGGGTTGAAAAGAAAATATTATTTCATACGAGACAGAAACTGATGAGATTTGCTTCCCAGGCTCTAGAAAGATTTCCTGCCCATCGTTTATGAAAGGCTTCACAGAGATTTGCAGTAAACTGATTTTCACACAAACGATCAGAGCTGTTGGAATTTTGCACTTTTTCTTTAAAAATAAAGTAGTGAATATTTATCAGTTCGTACTAAAATATCTTTATAAGGTGTTCGTGCTTATTAAGGACTTTTAAACAACCCAGGTAGTTTGGTGGCTGAAACCTTTATAGCTCAGTTTTGGCTATATTTTTAACTGCCGATGGGGACAGGAGGGGAGTGAGAGAGAGAGAGAGAGAGAGAGAGAGAGAGAGAGAGAGAGGAGAGAGAGAGAGAGAGAACGAACGAACAAACGAACGAACGAACGAACGATTTATTGTTGTCAGGCCCGTTTTAGCCCATTCACAACGAGACAGGTTGGGAAAAGGGTTGTGCATACAAGAAATTAAGAGAGACAGAGAAAGAGACAGAGACAGAGAAAGAGACAGAGGCAGGAGGAGATAGGGTGAAGGTGGGGACAGAGAAGGCGGACAAGGACAGCAATGAAAGCGCAGATACTCGTCAGCCGGGTCAGTAACAGCTCCCCAAAAGTTCTTACAAGTGTTAAACAAAGCAGTCGTCCACAACAGAACGGGGAAGAGAAAAGGGAAACTCAGAAAGATATTAATCTGAAGTTCTGAAAGACCGCCGTGAGGGAAAAAGGAAATGACTCATTCGAACGAGTCTTTATAACAGCAACACTAGTCGCGCTGCTGCCCATCCCCTCTTTACAGCCACTCACCGGCGTTTAGCGTGGCTTCACACTCAATTTTGTTATCCATCCATGTACAAAGATACCGAATAAAAAAAATTATGAGAGCCCGCTCAGGGTAACACACACACACACGCGCGCGCGCACACACACACACACACACACACACACACATACTTACACTTGTTCAGAAGCTTTCAATGATTGAGAACTGGGTATTAAACGATCAAATCTACGGTCTGTTTTAATTGATAAATCATGCACTGATCAACTAAACAAAGTTCACAGTAAGTCCCAAGTCCTTTTGTCTAATTCTTATGTTAACGAATCGACGCGTGTTTTGACGCGGATTCGGCAACCAATGATTATAAAACGAGCATCTCTGCATTGAAAACGCCAAGTGCAGCGAACACCACAATATTAGCAGTGGAAACACGCAGGAAATTCAGGTTTATCTAGCGTGATGTCGATCACACAGATCCGGATGAGATCATAATCATCATTTCTGAGATCGTAGAAGCTTGATTGACGGTCCGGTTTAACCATGATCCGTGATCTGAAATCCGATATCGCTTTTAGAGCTTCAGTTTCACTTTCTCAATGAGGCGTCACTGCGTTCCGACAAATCAGGCCTTAAGTGCATGCATATATATCTTTGTGCACCTATCAGATTGGATTTCGCCTACAGAAGTTTGCCCAAAGGGGAACCCTGTCGTTGCCATGGGTTCTTTTTCAGTGCTGCAAGTGTGTGATGCACAGGGGGCCTCGGTTAATCTTCTCATAGGAATGATTAAACGCTCATTTTGATTTTCGAGTCAACTTGGGAGAAATGGCGAGACCTGTATTCGAACCCAGACCCCCACGGACACTGTATTGGCAGATAAGCTCCTAACCATTCTGCCACCTTCCTCCAAGAGCTGGAGAAGTATCATCCAGACTAGAACAAGCAATGACTCCATTTCATTCTGTGGACACCGTGCTCCACATTCTCCAGCAGTCTACACGGACAGCACAGTTTTGGTACAATGTCATCTTCACGCTTGCTGTCGTGTCAAATCAAATCAAAAATACTTTCTTAATCCACATGAAATGAGTTTGTGGAATCACAGGCTCGTTATAAACACACACACACACACACACACACACACACACACACACACACACACACAATCTGACCAGGCACAATTTGCAAACATGCAGCATGGAATGAAGATAGACTGGGCACGATGACTCACTTCGTGAAACCAGATTATCGCAGCTGTGAGCAGAAACAAAACACCAAGACAATGGCGCTTGCAAAACAGGTCATCCTTCGCAACCAGACATTTTTAACAGCACCATGCTTTGTCCTTCATCTTTGACATCTGACCTTGACTTTCGATATGACTGATGTTCCGGCCACAAACAACTGCTGTTCACAGCTGGATGAAATTGGAAACAGGCGTGACCCGGCGGCTCTCGAGCTCAGAAGCCTTCATTTCTTCTGATGTGCCATGCTGTGACCTTTCACTTGGGGTTTCCACTTCCAACAGGATTTTGCTATCATCACGACCAGCCACTGTACCACGCTCGGAATCAAGACCTCAGCTCGAACGTGACCACGGTCCTTTCTCCATCATGCCATGTTGTAATCTCGATCCTTGCACCAGGCATCACGTTTTCACCATTGTTAATAACTGCACGAAGTTCTGAAGAAGAAGGCTGGATATGAGACGCGGTTTTTTGATGGGTTTTTTGTTGTTGTTGTTTTTTTTTTTGTTTTTTTTTTTTTTTTTGTTTGTTTGTTTTGTTTTTAATCATACCTACACACAGGTTAACAAACATGGACAGACGAACGCATGCACGCACGCACGTTGGTACAGAGGTGCTACAAGAAGCATCCCGTCCGGAACTCTTTTTTTTAAAGCAAGGGAATGGTAAAGAACAGTGGCAAAGGTTCCGCCAGCTGCGATTGTATGCACACAGTGACGTAACGCCTAACACGTGCAATGGCAAAAACAAAATCCGTCTGAGCACGCTGTTACCTGGCAAAAGCGATCGCTTTTTACTTTTGCCCCTTATGCCTACATACCAACACCTGCCTTCTCTTCACCCCCTCCTCCTCACCCCAACTCACCTCCAGGCTCCACAGCCCAAAGTCTGCTGTTTCTTTGTTGTTTTTTTTCACTGTCGTCGTCTGTATCACCCTTCTCCACGCCCACGGCTGCGAAAATTAGGCTCAGTCAAAACAACCCAACACCCAAGCTAGAAGCTTTGCGGTTCAACGGTCAATTCGACTGAACACAACAAAACTAATTCTCGTGACTGTTCTATCGCCCCTTTAAGGTGAAATAGTTTACAAGAAGGAATATATCAAGGCTAATGATGGTGACTACAACGCATCCATTTTTTAGTTCATACTTAGTCTTATATTAATGACGATTCAGTATCCCGTTAATTTTTGGATATTCAAGTTCACTCGTGGATACGAGGCAAGACTATTGATGGTGAATCTTCAAAGTCCATTTTCAATATTGGTAGGAAAACATGGATATAACTGAGGGATACAAGCACACCAGCAAAACTATGGTGTCATAGTCCCTTGTCTAACTGAAGGGCAAAAGCACACCACCAGAATCTGACACTAAAACCAGTGAGGTGATTTAAGAACCCTACATCTACTGATTTCAATACGAATGATTTACTGCATGCATAACATCCGTTCATGAAGGGCATATAAATTGACTGCCTTGGAAACCCAGGCTATTTAAGAACCAGGAAGGGTCGCAGCTATGTAGCAGGCGGCACTACTGGCGCGTATAATTGAACGCACAATGCACGTGATATTGTTTGATACCTTTTTTTTGTTCATCTCCCAGTAACGGGTTGAAAGCTTCTGTAGTCCACATGAACTTGAAAAACAACACACACACACACACACACACACACACACTGCACTGTCAACAATCAGAGCGACTTTGCACCCAGCCCACACACACCCTCATGCTTCTGCTTTTCTACACCTCCCCTCTGGGATCAATCAAAGCCTTGCAAACGAACGGCTGTGAGGGTGCAGAAATAGCAGGCGTTGAAATCCAGATGCCCACCAAGCTAGGAAACCTCTCTAATTAAGCCTGTCCTCTTCGTTCAGATTCTATATGTATCTATATATACGATAACAGCGGACTGAACAATAAATATTATTTGTGCTAACTGGACGAGGTCTGTGAACTCTTGAAATGCTGTGCTAATCAATAAAGCTATTTTGGTTGCGTTTTCAGGGAAGATTTATATCTTTCCATAGTTTAACTGGCCACACGGGTTGACACGCAAAACGAGTAAAAACTCAAATAAATCAATAAACGAGCACATGGACTAACCAACCAACTGACTTGATGGGAAACAATACTGGAAACAAACAGGTTTATTAGCTGCAAATGCACCTGGGGAAAAAAGGAGGAAGGAACTACAGTCTCCTTTGTTGTCAACATTATGTTGTTTTTTTAACTGTAACATCCTCATCGTCATTATTATCATCATCATCATCAGCAGCAGCAGCAGCAGCAGCAGCAGTAGTAGTAGTAGTAGTAGTGGTGGTGGTAATACATGTAGTTTCGCCACAATAGCGAGTTAGAACTGACACTAAACGAGGACAGAGATGAGAATTATCGGGATCGGAACTGTGCTTCAACTACCCACGTTCCGGAAAGAATCAATGAAGGAAGTGCAGAATTAATGTCCACATGATCACACCCTCCTTAAATCAGCCTCATGTGTCCTGGGGAAATGTTATCCATTTGATTTTAAATTAGGCTCCATTTTGTTCTCGATCAGTAATGTCGTCTATCTACATATGTAAATATATTCAGTCAAGAAGAAAAACCTTGGCTGTGATGTTCAAGAAACGAGGAATGAAACCGAAAAAGCCAAATCTAAAGTACTCTGAACAACAACTGGAATTCATTGGTTTCTTGGTCCACATTACAATTACTGCTTTCCAAGTCACTTGACGAAGAATGTGAAACTTATTTGTGTACAGGTTTGTAAATATTATTATCCATTTGTATTGTCAATTAAAAGCTGGCCATAACATTAACAAATGCGCGCCTAGAATACCACAAAACAAGAAAAAGAACAAGAAAAATAGACCATTCAACACATTCAGGTAAAAGGTTGAAGAAACGTGCAAATCGACATGATATGCCATGCTATGGTAATTATAATTATAGGACATATGAAATCATATGATGCGATATTGTTATCATTATCAATTTGTTAATATCATTGTGTTGTTGTTTCCATAACATTTTAATACGAAAAATAAAAAGAGGGGTGTATATTTCAAGAAGATGAACGCCAGTCACTACATTTTTCTACGGCGCGCTCTCTTCACTTTCGGCCAACATGCCGGACCTGAAAACAAACTACAATTCAAATGCTGACTGAAACTACAGTGCACGAGTTAATGAAAATCATTCTAATTATTGAAAACAAATTTGTTGACAAGCATTTGAAGGGTGGAGAGGTGGGTGATGGAAACAAAGTAGAGAAAGCACTGTTTCATCATATAAAAAAGATTTCTAAAAAGCTCTTGTTAAAACCCAAAACAGAAAAAAGCTTATCCGTCGTAGGTACACAGGCAGACATGAGGTCAGTCGGTCTGTGTGTGTGTGTGTGTGTGTGTGTGTGTGTGTGTGTGTGTGTGTGTGTGTGTGTGTGTGTGTGTGTGTGTGTGTGTGTGCGCGTGCGCAGGTTTTATCATAATTCGTCCACAAATGCAAATCTATTCATGTATACTCAGTTTCAGAGGCCTTTGTTTTCCATGAGTTCATAAAGACTACATTTTTCCAGTTTTGCGGGTATGGATTATCATTTCGCAAATCTGAAACTGTAATGTCGTTACTGTCGTTTCTTTTATGGGTGTTGGCGGTTGTACATGTACTGACTTCGAACTGCACTTCGCCGCCTTGTTTCTGTCTACTTGATCGTTCGAATAAACTGAACAATGATACGGTGTGTAACAGAAAATGATAGTGACACCTCGCAAAAATAGTGCATGGATTGAATGACCGATTTCAATCATATCTTTATCTTCGCATCGCATTTATCCCATCGACTTCCAGATGATGTGCGACTAACTCCAGATAAGAGACAACCCGCCCCCCACTCCCCACCCCCCACCCACCCCAACCCCCCCCAAAAAAACCCCCAACAAAAACAGAAAATGCTATGCACAGCTGATGTATTGACTGGTTGTTTTCTTTTAATTATTTCTGAGCTTATATGTAATTTAAATGACTGTAGTGCTTGAAATAATAAATAATCAAGTTAAGGGCAGTTTAACAAAGCGTTCAATTCATTACCATACGTACCTGAAGAAAAAAACAATCCCAAACCAGCCACAAAAACAAAACGTCAACAACAACAACAAAAACCACCGTTCAACCTGAAACTAAATCCCAGAAATGAGATTATAAACATAGATTACTTTTTCAAGACGTCACAGCCGAAGCCTCCCAGTTTGCACTGTTATCTTCTTGCGGTCTTTCCAACCACTATTCGTTTTTTAAGCTGTATATATATTCAAGACCTTGGCATCTGAGTTCAAGCCGAAAGGGTATGTGTTCCGGAAGTTCCTATCGTCAAGTATCCCGTCATGTCAAGTTGGGCTCCCAGCGATCGCAGCTCCCGAGGAAATGCCAGCATCAAAGTTCATCACGGCGCACGTGGACACGTGGTCAGACAGGCCGACGACGCATTGTTATCACAAAGGCTTATTTTGTTTATGCACGTGAGCCAGAAAAAAGCCGGGTTTGTGTATCTATCTGGCAATCGCCATGATATGACACGCAGCGCAAATACAATGCTTGTGTTAACAGGGGACGGGTTCGGGGAACGTAACCCGGGGCTGGCGGGCAGGGCTGCAGTATCTATCGCACCGGCATCGCCAGCTAGCATTTGGCTGCCGGCCCCAAGATGGGAGAGATACAGGAACTGAGCGCTACATCCGCCAGACACCCTTCCCTCACCTCCCCTTACCCACTTCCTTTTCCAACCACCCCCACCATACCCCCTCCTTCCACCTCATCTCCACCTCATGCCCAATGATAATAACAATCGTCACGGTTGTAATGATTTTGTGTGCTCTTGTAAAGAAGGTTAAATCCTTTTTTATTTCATACATTACAAAGACGTCCACTTTCATTTCACATATGATGGCAAAACAATGAGTGAAACAAGATATGCATCCATAACGCAAGGTTCATTTCACATACGATGGGGAAAAAAAAAAAAGGAGTGAAACAAGATAAACATGCACTGACATTAACACATACCTTAAAAATGCAGGGAATAGATTAAATCACACCGCATGTTGACAATCACAACAAAGATGAGTACGTATCAAAATAGGACGTCTTCAAAAGAACAAAGTCTACTTTCTCACTCGGGGTTTTTTGTTGTTTTTTCAGATGACGTTAACAAACAAAAGATCAAACTACAATTTGGTTATTTCAGTTTTCACTTGTTAGTTGTTCGTGGATGTTTTTACATTTTGCTTTTGGTGTTGAAAATGTGTAATTTTTTGGTCGTATGCCTTTTACTTAAGTGACGTATAAGAAGAAAACAGAAGTATGTTAAACTTGGATAAGCCTCTGGAGAGTTAAGAAAATATACCACTTCTAGTTTTCCGCTTATAACTTTGTCTTTAGAATACCCCATGCATTATAACTTAACATTCACTTTCAATACTATAAAAAAAAAAAGAGCTAAGCTTTGAGAGAGAGAGAGACAGACAGACAGACAGACAGACAGGAGGTGGGGGAGAGAATAACCGTTTTCACGTTTCGGTCTGGCCCGACGAAAGGGTTAAATACGTCGCGCGCTGAATACATATAAAAAGGTTACAGACACAAATCAAGCTGATTCATGGCACACGCAGTAGCGCTATCCTAATTAATACAGCCACGATGCTAAATGCCACACCCCTCCCTGGGAAGCTGTCTGTTTATGAAGCGGAAATATCAGTGTCTCTGTGTAGAGTGATAGCTCTTTCCTTGCTCATGTTTCTTCTTCTTTTGTTTCCCCTTTCTTTCGCGTCGGTTTGTGTGTGTGTGGGGGGGGGGGGGGGGGGTTCGGACGGACGATGAATCTACCTATGGCTGGGAAAAATAAATTTGCAGTGGAAACTGGTTCAATGACTTTAATCATGCGTTTTTGGAAACCACTCTCCACGCGGAAGCACTATAACTGAAACACTCATCCACCAGGTTTACCTTTCGCCTTGGCTGACTTACATGATAGTCAGTCGAGTCCGACTATGACCACCAGAGCAGCAGAGGAGGCATCTACTGTCCTGACTATCTGGGCCAGAATTTGATTATAGTGGGGGGTGTCTCGGCCAAGACGGAGTTGGGATGGTTCCCCAAGACCAACTAGCCCCCAACGCTGCAGCACTTAGAGCCAGTGCAATCTTCCCCACTAGTTTAAGAGTCATAGCCCTTCTCAAAAGACTAAGATGTTAATGACTTCCCATGTATATTTAGATGCAAACAAATAAGAGACTAACAATAACTTGAACTTCACTTCATCGCTACAATGGTCGCGGCGAACAATATCAATGCTGGCAGCCTTAACATGGTCTACAGGACAAACAAACTGGGAAAGCAGTTCCAGAAAGCTGCCGGAGATGTCGGGCCGCCCTTCTCGACAGCATCATCATCATCACAGACATTCCAGTGGCCAGCTAAGCGAGGCTGGGGTGCATCAGACACGACCCTCCTCCACAGCACGAGAATGATGAAGGGGGAGGAGGGAGGAGAGCGAGGGGCTGGGGTGAGGAAGTGAGAATGCATCGAAACGCTGGAATAGTCATCAGGTAGACGTATGTGCAGCAGGAAAGCTGCAGTCAAGTATTCGTCGCACGCACGCACGCATACTTGCACGAACGCAGACACACACACACACACACACACACACACACACACACACACACACACAAACTCAGTAACGGACAAACACAACAACAACAACAACAACAACAAACACAAACACTTACGCACGTGCGTGTTTGCGTACAGATGAATATACTCGTAAAAGCAGACGTTTAACAGATAGAACTAATTACAGTTCCCAACAAAAAATATGACAATATTTTTTTAACCGTAACAGACTAAAAACAAACTGTGCCTGTGTGCGACTGCACGTGAATGTGTGCATTTCTGATTTTTGGAGTTATTTGTTTGTTTGTGGGTTTCTGTAATTACCATCCAAGCCCCACATTCAAACTGATCCAGTAACGTATACATTTAACTGCAGGAACTAAATATATCGGGAATCGATTTGTTTCACCTTAAAGAAAATAATTAGGAGTTTGGCTATCAACTCCTAAAATTTCTTCAAAGCAAACATATGAACTGATTCACAATGAACAGCAGCAGTATCTAGACCCACAATCCTGAACCGCATTGCACAATTGGCAGTCAGTACCTGAGCATCAAACAACTTGATACATCAGTAAAATGAATACTATTGAGCAAGTGTAACTTTTTTATGGTGCATATTAAAGCGTTTCAGCCCTACATGCAAGATCTTTACAAGCACCGACAAAACTCAAGCGTGAGGAGAAAAATATGCCCAAATATTCACAAACATTGACCACTGGCGTGAGAGAGAGGGGGAAGAGAGGGAGAGAGAGATGATACTTGACACTTGAAATGTATCTTGTCACTGCCAAAAAATGTCTTCTGAAAACAACAATCATTTCTTTTTTGACGCCAGCAGATCACAATACTCTATTACGATCTAACAGTTTTAGACACCGCAATCAAAGATCGGCAACACATAAGATATGGATGGATCAGTTATCTTGTTTTCAGACCTTTAAAATTATACATTTATGTGAATCCTGCAGATATAGAACGCTTCTTCACTAGTTTGGTTTTGAAGACTTACAAATGAAACTGATGGACACTTCACTTGCTCACCGCCATAATCAGCGATTCGCATTTGCCGAATTAATTACGCAAAGGATCTATCCAACATTTGTCTGAAGTAAATTAAACACAGTAGCAGTCTGTATTTTGGGTGTATTTTGCAAAGGAAAACAGGGTCCTAATTTTGTGTTCTTTCCACAAAAAAAAGAGAAAGGAAACATTTTACGCGTGTGTATATTGAGGCGTGTGCATAAAGTGTGTGTGTGTGTGTGTGTGTGTGTGTGTGTGTGTGTGTGTGTGTGTGTGTGTGTGTGTGTGTGTGCGTGTCTGTGTGTGTGTGCGTGTGTGTGTGTGTGTGTGTGTGTGTGTGTGTGTGTGTGTGTGTGTGTGTGTACGCCACTACCAATTCTAAATAATAAACGGGTGGGACTCGTGAAGCAGTGGTTGCTGCCCTAGATTTTGTTTCAGTCTGGAAAAAAAAAAATAAGAGAGAAAAAAAAGAGGGACTGGACATGTTTATGACCGGTTTTTTACACACAAGTGGGTTTATATATTGTCTGTGGGAATTCGATAAGCTGTCACTGACAAATAAACAACCAAAACCTATAAAGACGCAGACACTTGAACTCTATGAGATAAGGAGAGTGTTGAATGAGTTTAGCAGCCACAAAGATACAGACGATCACCTGCGGCGCTCTTGGGGATCAGTCGGTTTTTGTTTTTGTTTTGTTTTGTTTTTTATCTGTTCTGGTCTGTGCTTCAGATCACACCACACGGGGCGAACATTACGATATTTTTCTTTTTCTTTTTGGATCAACACGTGAAAATACGTTCAAACCAGACAGGCGGAGTCTCAGTATCTAGAATCTAGTTTCCTGTTCCGTTAATCTCCTACTTGTTGAGTATGCCTGATGTTTAAAGTGTGTTTATACTTTCGTGACAAACTCAAAAGTACAACCGAAGGTGTTAAATAGTCAATGAGAAAGTTTAACCACTGCGCTGTGAGCAACGGCACGTAACTCCAAGCTGGCATTCGCCAAATTTCACGAAATGACTGACTCAGTAAAAACCAATCTTTTGTTTTGTTTTCATTTTGTATGGTGGGGACATTCACACACACCATCTTTTTTTTCTAACAGATCAAATCACTTCAAAGGAACGCGTCACCATATACAAAAACATATATATATCACATTTTCTTCCTTTTGACAGTATTCAGCTATCATAGGAAACAGACTTGATCGGGTTCTGGTTTAAAATAAAAACATGATAAAATCATAAGATGTAATGAAAACCCTAAACACACACGAAACAGCTGACACAGCTAATGGAAATAATATATTTCTGAAACTGCCCGTTATGGGGAGACCGTTGTGTCCTTAACATTAAGTTGAGGAAGGTATCTGCCAAACTCACTTGTATTTCTTTCGCAAGTGTAATATTTATAATCCATGACTAAATTATTCAGCTCGGCAACAACAACAAAAAAATTCAAGAATCCACGCACGTCTTACCTGCATGCAAAATACTAAGGGTGGCGTTCACAACTCCTTAAAACGTTTACAGACATTCTATATATTTTTCTGTTTTCAGTCGTGTCCGACTATGACCATCAGAACAGCGTAGGAGGCAGCTGCTTTCCCAACTATCTGGGCTTGAATTTGACTATAGTGGAGAGTGTCTCGCCCAAGTTACATCCCCACTCTTTCGGCCAAGAAGGTTTTAGGACAGTCGTGTTGGGATGCTTCCCAGAGGCCAACCAGCCCCGAAGGCTGCAGCACTAAGAGCCAGCGCAATCGTGCCTCCTAGTTTGAGAATCATAGTCCTTCACAAAAGACTAAGCTGTAAATGACTTCCCATTGCAGTGGAGAAAGCGCTGAAGCTCTTACTTTTTCAAAATTTTGTTTGTCAAAAAGACACAATCACAGACCCATGCTCTCTTGTCAACAGGAACACCTCCATCAAAAGACAAAGGCGATGGCTGCTGAAACTGCAGATGGTCCGCGGTTAAGTCTCCAAGGCAACAGTAGACGTTGAAACAGATAACCATGCTCTCTTCATAGCCTATGACTCGTTGCACAGCCTTTGGTGTACATAAAGGTTGTTTGCCTGGCAGTGGAAAGCATTGAATCTCATTCTTGTGACATTAAATACGAATTAATTACTGTACAATTAATCATCTGTGGTGTAATGCTAACAGCTGAATCGTGTTCAGCCGTCGTTTATAGACAACCACGAGAAATCAAGCTAAGACTGTGACTAGAAATAGTGGACTGCTTGACACCATTTTCGAAAATAACCAACAAAACCTGGAACCTTCAATCTGTGTATGAATCCTTTCCTCAGTGTCCAAGACAAAAATATATAAAAAACATATATAATCTTTAAAAATTAAAAAAACAAAAAAACATATATAATCTTTAAAAATTAAAAAACAAAAAAACAACAACAAACGGTTGGAAAACATTAGTGTTAGCGTGTGTAGCAAAGAGGAAGAGAGCGAGGAGGGTGGAAAGACGGTGTGTAGGGGGAAGGAGAAGCTGGGGTGGTGGTATACGAGTTAATAAAGGTAAACGAAAAATGGGCGAAATGTACTGTTTAAAACACTTTCTTTTTTGCAAGTGGGTCAAAATGATTCCCTGAACCTGGTCCTCTTTCCGTCATGGCGATTCGCAACACTGTCTTCTTAAACTTACGTCTGAGTTAAACCCACCCCTCTTATGACCATTCTCCGCTGAGACAGTACTCGGGATGCTTACTGCGGCATTCTTTACCTGTCTGTTCTTTCCCAACAACGCTTGACACCTGCAGACCAGCAGCGGGAGGCAAGACGAGACATATTCCGGATTGTTGCGGGGTCTTACCAAAGTACCGCTCCTGCATATACGTACGAGTGCCAAGACCCTTTACATCGACTCCAGAGTTGATTCATGCCAGCCACTTTATGAACAGCTAGCTCTGTGCGGCGCCCCAGTGACTCTTCACGGAGATGAGGAGAAGGAGAAGGACGACGACGACGAAGGAGGAGGAGGAGGAGGAGAAATAAATAAGCTATGCTTGATGCCATTCCCAAGCTTTTTGTGTTTATGTGCTTATGCTTTGTTGTTTCTCTGAATAAATATTGTTTAAATCAAGAAGAAGAAGAAAGGCACTTTCTCCACCATATTGATGACTGGTTTACTGGTAGCTCTGCTGTGTATCGTGTTTGTGTCCGAAACCGCGTTAGCTTCCTGGGGTCGAGGAGGGCGGTCGTGTCTTTCTGGGAAATTCTCACCTCCTACCTATGAGCAGGAAGAAGTTCGTTCCTATGGTCAGGTAGAAAAACAGATGGCCTGCAAAAAAGCAGTTCTCTCGGTAGTTTCCACAGATATTACAAACGTGTCAGAAGCGGTCTCCTGCATGCCGAATCCAGCGGGTTGGTGTGTTTTACTGGTGTTCACCAGTGCACGTCGTTAGCGCGGAATGTCACGGTCTGTGACCAGGGGCAAGGATATAACCCAGCCAAGTCCAAGAGTCATGGCTTTATACCTGGGTGCCTTCAACTGTAAGTAACCTACTGTGTAGTTTCCGGCACCGAGTCCAAGGCTGTATCTGTGTAAACGGCGATCAGGAAGAAGACCAAAGGCTGTATCTGTGGGTAGACAGCGACCAGAAAGAAGACAAAAGACTATCTGTGTAAACAGCGACCAGGAAGACAAAAGGCTTTATCTGTGTAAACAGCAACCAGGAAGAAGACAAAAGGCTTTATCTGTGTAAACAGCGACCAGGAAGACAAAAGGCTTTATCTGTGTAAACAGCGACCAGGAAGAAGACAAAAGGCTGTATCTGTGTAAACAGCGACCAGGAAGAAGACAAAAGGCTGTATCTGTGTAAACAGCGACAAGGAAGAAGACAAAAGGCTGTATCTGTGGGTAGACAGCGATCAGGAAGAAGACAAAAGGCTGTATCTGTGTAAAAAAAGCGATCAGGAAGAAGACCAATGGCTATCTGTGTAAACAGCGATCAGTCTTTCCTACACCCATTTCTTTCTTTCTTTAGTTTAACGTCATTTCACTGGTAAGTGATATTAGACGGTCCCGCACCCTAGTTGAGCCAGACAGACAGATGTACAGACCGACAGACCAACCCTAAGCCTGCACATTCTCCTTTAACAGAGAGGGAGCGTCTGTAATAAACTTCGTTCTGATTTCACCCGGCATTGAAGTTTTAAACGGTGACGCCGACGTTATTTGAAACTATTAGTGCATACGGATTTAAGTATTCAAAAACAAAACAGAAAAAGGTTTGTGCCAAACTGCACCGCTTAAACTTGGCCTCTTCATCAAACGAAAGAAGCGACAAGAGGCCTTGTCGGTGTCTATCAGAGTGAAATATTTCAAGCTGGTGTTTAAACCCTCCCATGAAGCTTAAAGTGCTGCACATCGCTCGGCTAATCAGATTACATTCAAAACATGTTTCTGAGAGAGTTCCATCTTGGCCACTTCGCGTTCAGAATTGTTCTCATGACAAGAAAATATAAATAAATACTGTTAAAAATGTTAAGCTATGATGGCATGCTTACTTCTTCGCCGAACGAAAGGGAAGGGCGTTATGGCAACAGGGGAGAGAGAGAGGTGGGTTATTGTCCCGAGTGGTCTGACAAATACCATTCATTCGCGCCCGCGCCCGCGCGCGCGCGCGGCATACACACACACACATACATATATCATCACCGAGATAAACACACACACACACACATACTGACACATACCCCTCGCCCTCCTCCCCCCCAAACACACACACACACACACACACAGATACCCACCCATCGCCCTCCTCCCATCTCAATACACACCGCAAAATAACCTTCGCTCTCCCCACCCCCCCCCCCCCACCCCGGCCCCCTTTCCCCACCGTCTCCCCCACCCCCAGCCACCCCTCAACCCCGTCCAAGAAGAGAGAACTAAACAGAACAAAACAAGACCAAACAAACAAACACACGACAGAAAAAAAATGTAGTTATGAAACTGCCAACGGTTTCCGGAGGACCCAGCTTGCGATGAGAGACATACTTGACAACCCTATTAACTGAAGGCAAGCGTCTTTCCTGAGCAATTACAAACAGGAGACAGCTCATCACTTTTCACCGACCGGGGCGGCTTTAAAGGGAGCGAACCGTAATTCCCTCCCCTCAAATCATCTCCCTTATATCCATTCTCGCCTGCTGCTGGTGTTTATTCACTTGTTTTAAAAGTCTGTTTGTGCCGCTGTGGATTTTAAAAGGCCCAGTGTGTAAAGGTTTGTTGTTTTGTTTTTGTTTTCTTCTTTTTTATACGCCTCCCTTTCTTTCTTTTTTTTCTCCTGCGTAGATTGTTCTCAAACAACGCGCAGTCATCATGCAGAATTCAGTGTTGAAAATGCTCTTTTCAGAATTGATTATTCTTCGGGCACATTTATATTTTGCGTGTCTTTGTTTCTAATTTTAGACTCTCCCTCTCTTTATTAGTGAAACGTCGTTATTTGAAAATGTTATTGCCTTTTAATAATGATCGACAAAGTAATAAACGGGGCTGACTGAAGAGTACGTTTAGCCAGCTCCAAAGACACCAATGGCAATGTAAAAACAAGTCCCACAGATTTAAGACACATTATGAATGAATCCGTATTGTCTAAATCACCTTGTAGTGAATAGACAATAAACCTATAAGATGAAGATGAACAGATTATTGACTGATTAAATCCCCTAAAGCACCCCTTCGCAGATGGAAACGCATATAAATAAAGCAAATGAATAAAAACAATGTCGTGAAAGGGTACAAAAACGAGAAAGTGTGTGATATAGATAGACAGATAGACACACACACACACACACACACACACACACACACACACACACACACACACGCACACACACACACACACACACAGAGAGAGAGAGAGAGAGAGAGATAGAGAGAGAGAGAGAGAGAGAGAGAGGAGAGGATGAATGGTTTATTCATTTCAGGTCTCAAAATGAAGAGGTCTGCTTTTCAGACACAGACAGACAAACAAGCAGACAGACAGACAGACAGACAGACAGCCTTCCGGGCACCTGCCCGACACAGCCCACAGAAAACCCCAGCACCTCGTGCCGTCACTTGCCCTTTTCTTGCAGCCGTCAGGTCAGGGGCTCGGAAAAAAAGACGACCGTGTTGTTTTAACTGAAAGCCGCACGCGGCGAAGACACGCTTCTGTTGTTGGATGGTACCGGACTGACCTTTTTCTCGCCCCCTCTTGTCTGTCTGTCTGTCTGTCTGTCTGTGATGGTGCCAGTCGCTGCCAGTTCGCACGATAGCTCTCCTCCACCCTATCCCACCCCATCACCAGGTCTTCAAGTTCAATAGCAGGAGCGAATGAGTTGCACTTCGTTACACTACCGTTAATCCTGGTTATT
The DNA here is from genome assembly GCF_041734735.1 of Babylonia areolata. Classification (NCBI taxonomy): domain Eukaryota; kingdom Metazoa; phylum Mollusca; class Gastropoda; order Neogastropoda; family Buccinidae; genus Babylonia; species Babylonia areolata. The sequence goes on from NC_134893.1 coordinate 31,402,866, forward strand.
ATTCTGCGTTTCTCCATTCCGTTGCCAATTTCACAACTGTCTTCTTGTGTGACTGGCCCTCCGTTACTGATTCCAATACTTTTGCAGTTTTAAGGGCACGAGTGTCGAGATTTGCAGCAGCAGCGAAAGGGTTGCACTTCGTTTACATGGCGTCACTCCTTCAGGTGGGGTGAGCACTGCGTTTTATCTCTTCTTCCACCGTTATGTTTTCAACAGCGTTCGTTTCTTGTGTGAATGGCCCTGCAGTAAAATCCATTGCCGTTTATAAGCCATGACTCATGTACAATTTCCATTCTTTGCACGGGCACTATTTTTTTCTGATGTAATTAACCCTACCCCACCTTCCTAGGGACGAGTACTGATTCACCAACGTCCCTCATGGAGACCAACACTCATTCACCAACGTCCCTCATGACCAACACTCATTCACCAACGTCCCTCATGACCAACACCCATTCGCCATCGTCCCTCACGATGTCCAACACTCATTCACCAACGTTCCTCATGACCAACCACATTCAACAACGTCACTCATGATGACAACACTCATTCACCAACGTCCCTCACGATGACCAACACTCATTCATCAACGTCCGTCATGAAGATCAACACTCATTCACCAATGTCCCTCATGAAGATCAACACTCATTCACCAACGTCCCTCATCAAGACCAAAACATTCACCAAAGTCCCTCATCAAGACCATCACTCATTCAGCAACGTCCCTCACGATGACCAACACTCATTCACCAACGTCCCTCATCAAGACCAAAACTCATTCACCAACGTCCCTCACAAAGACCAACACTCATTCACCAACGTCCCTCATCAAGACCAAAACTCATTCACCAACGTCCCTCACAAAGACCAACACTCATTCACCAACGTCCCTCATCAAGACCAAAACTCATTCACCAAACGTCCCTCATGAAGACCAACACTCATTCACCAATTTTCCTCCCTGTGACCAGCGCTGCGTTACCCATTCCATCACAAATTGTGCACAGCATCCCTCCATACCAGCACCGCACACCCGTTTCATTTAAATATCATTCACAAAATACTCTCCGTAGTGACCAAATCGAATTCACCAGCATCCACTGCTGGTGAGTGGGCACTGATGTACCACTTCCAAGGCTAGTCGAAACGATCCTCGTCAATAAATAATTAACAAATAATAATTAAAAATTGATTTTCAAATTCCTTTCCCAGTCACAACGTCCCTCCATGTAACCAGCACTTATTTACCAATTTCATTACAAGTCATGAAGTTCCTTCCTATGACGAGAGCACTGATTCCATCGCCAGTCACGACAACACGATCTCATACCCTGAGTCTAGTAACAAAGACAAATAGCATGATTATATTCGAACATGGATAGCAATACTGCTAACAATTCATGCTCGATAAAAGTATTTAAAGAGAAAAGATTGTAAAGAAGAAAATGAGAGAAAAACGCTTGTAAAGGAAGATAGAACGCAGACAGACAGAGCGGGTGAAAGAGAGAGGTGGACAGAGAGGAGGGGGAGGTTAAGGAATGAGAGATACATACAGAGAGATCGACAGACAGACAGACAGACAGACAGGCAGACAGACAGAGACAGACAGACAAGGAGAGACAGAGACGGACAAAACAGAATGAAACAGAGAAAAGGGGAGATAAGACAGCATTATCCTTCCCTCCCTGCCCCCACACCCCTCCCCACAACCCCCTCTCTTTGTTCCTCCCTGCAGATAACCCTGTTAGTCAAAAGTGAAAATGACCCATCTGCCATACGTAAACGTTGTGCTGATTGATGTGGGCGAGAAGCGACGTGCGCCCAGGTCTCAGCGGGCACTTCAAGGCTGTGGAGTGGGAAAAGTGCCCTGTGAAGTGGGGACTAACACCTTGAAGACTGCCTGCACTCTGACGAACACGTGTGTTTACTAGAAGCCATATGCTGCTGGGCAGAAAAAGACCATATGCGAATCAGAAAAGCTGAACTACTGGGATAATTATGTTTTCTTCTCATTTTTTTCTTCTTCCTTTACATTAAAACAACAACAACAACAACAACAACAACCATGATTTTTTTTCCACTCTGACAGAAAAACAAATTGGTAAGACCTAAAACGTTCGCATGTATGTGGCCAATTTTATCGTAATATAAACATGAACTTGACGAAGCCAACCAATCATGGAAATGTCAAGTTTTCAAACACACTGTTAATCAACACCTTGTGATTTGCAAAGCAACGCAATTTCCGGAACAAATTACTAGATACTGCCCCAAAATGCCATGACAAGAGGATATTAGTATACTGGGAAACAGCATACACATGTCATTTCAATATTTTCCAGTTTTTGCATGCAATTCAATACACAAAGAATACCTAAATCCCAGTGACACACACACACACACACACACACACACACACACACACACACAGATCGATCGATCGATCGATCTGGGGGTAAAAAACTAGTAATCTAAAAGCGATGTCTCTAACTGGTCAAAACTGGTCATCATATAATGTTTGACTGTAGTTTAATGAAGCCTTATTTGCACGAAAGTGTGTCTTCACAAGTGACTGAGAACGTTGACGTTTTTGACTTTTTGCATTCATTATCAGTTGTTTCGCTTGATAGATTAACGACTTCTCTTTTACGAAGTCCTTTTTTCTATATTTGTGTTTAGATACATATTTTTTTTCAAATTTCACCCAAGCTCCTCCCTAATATGTCCGGTTTCCCACAATACTTTAACAAAATATCTTCAGTCACCGATATGTGTGACGGGACATTAAGCAAAATTCCTCCTCCTCATTCCTGGATTTAAAAAACATAATTTTATGAATAAAGTATTCTGAGGTGCTTCCCAGAAGTGAATAACAACTGACGTGTTCCTGACATATGAAGACACCAACAGATATGTTATTCGTTAAGCACTTAAAATATACTGACTTTTGATGGAAAAAGAATAATAACCTACCGGCGCGCTCTTGAAAAATGACCTTACAAAACCTACTGATCATGATCCTAAATATCACTGAAACCTACTGATGTGTTCGAGAGAAATGAATTTTTAGATAAATGACTGACGCGTTTTTGAAAACATACTGAAAGAATATAACCCGGAGACGATTAATGCTGCCAACAAAACAAAAAAGGAAAGAAAGAAAGAAAGCAAATCCAAGTGCTCTTGTAAGCAAACGTACGATCTGTGTCATGTTTTGAAGGCCATTTCAGTCTTCAATAGAAAAATTATGATTAAAAAAATATATATCTATACATAACACACACACACACACACACACACAGATATATATATATATATATATATATATATATATATATATATCACTCACCACGCACTGCGGGGAGATCATTTCACCTGTCACCTTTATGACCCTTGCCCTTCAGAAGCAAAATCAATGGAAATGTGCATTTATATTCACCCAGAAGGGAAAACAATCAGGCTAACATGTATGTCTTTTGGTAACTGTTGTCGTGACGGGCGACTATTTCCAAGATTATTTATTGTATTTCTAATACTGACCCAACAATATTTTTGTTATTGTTGCGTTTTTCTAGGGGGTGGGACTGTCTTTGTGCTTGGAGAGTCCGGGAAACATCTTTCCAACTTCAGCTTGACTTAACAGAGAAGACAATGGTGTGTACGGAATTTTAGAAAGAAAACAATATCAATAGCTTTGCTCAAAATTTGTTCTGCAACATTTTAAGTATCAGGCGCTGAAGTCAGCTCAACATAAAAAATAGCAAAATAAATAGACTGACAACGAGCGCGCGCGTGCACGCATACACACACACGCAGACACACACACACACACACACACACACACACACACACACACAAACTAATATATATCTCTCAAAAATATATATTTGTGCATATAAACATCATGTGTTTTCATGAGCGCGCGCGTGTACGGGGGTTCTGGCGAGCCTTTCATCGTGCATTTTTTCCAAGCTCAAAATGGGTTTAAATCGAAAAAAGAGAGGAGGTAATAAAACGAAAGCAAACATTTTAATAGGGTATCTTCTAGAATGTCAGTCTTTGGAATCACCTCGTTATTTTTTTCTTCTTATTATTTTCTCTTTTTTTTCTTTTCTTTTTTTTTTTTTTTTTTTTTTTTTTGATAGAGGCAATTATTTCAGAGAGGGCTCTCTCTCTCTCCCTCTCCTCTCATACTCATTCAAACACACACACACACACACACACACACACACACACACACACACACACACACACACACACACACACACACACACACACACACACAGAGAGGAAGAGAGAGACAGAGACAGAGAGAAGCAGGAAGACACAGACAAAGAGCTCCCTCAGGACTGCCAGCTCAGGAACGGCGACAAAACGAGTCCAGGTGTGGCTGTGTTGGGTGGTGGGTGCAGGAGGGGTGGGGGTGGCAGGAATCGAGAAGAGCAGCGTGATGGTATCGCCACTCAAATGGCGCAGAAGATTATGGCAGCTAAAAAAAATATAAAAAAAAGAAGAAGGAAAAAAAGGGCACTTCAATGACAGACCAAAACAGATCTACCTTTGTGACGAATGAAGTTCCCACCCTTTTCCTATTTCTTTTCAAAGAAAAAATATGCAAAAACTAAATTTCCATTCGGACTAACCAAAACTTCAAAGTGCCTTCCTTTAACTTCAGACTCTGGCTATTCACTATTGGGGAGGGAAAAGCAAGATATTTCTTGAAGATGTGAAGTTTAACACGCAAGAAAAAAGAGGGGATGGGGTGAGGGGAACCATAGCGTCGACTTTTCTCTCCTCAGAGGCCTTGTTCCATCCATGACAAAAACTTCAAACACAGCTCCACACTGTTAAGCCAATTCAAAGTAATCAGCCTATTTATATTCGCTGGCATTGCACTTTTTCCCCCGACAAATGGGAAAAGCAAGAATATATTCTCAGTTCAACGAAGAATGAAAGTGAAATCTCCAGACGCCAAAGAAGCCCACAAAGGATCATCTGTCATCAAGCTGGCGACTCCTCTGTTCTTTATTGGACAAATCTGTACATCACTGTTTCATGTATATGCAGATATTATGCTTCAGAATAACTAGGTCAACAATAATACGTTGTTGTTTATGTATATGCATTTTATTGTGCCCCAGAAATCCTAGGAGGAAGGTGGCAGAGTAGTTAATCTACCAATGCAGTCCATGAAGGTCCGGGTTCGATTCCCGCTATCGCCGTTTCTCCCACGTTTGACTGGAAAAATCAAACTGAGCGTCTGGTCATTCAGATGAGGCCATACACCGAGGTCTCGTATGCAGCACGCACAGACGCACTGATAAAGAACCCGCGGCAGCAAAAGAGTTCTCCTCTGGCAAAAGTCTGCCTAGCATAATTTATGTGGTGTAGGGTTTTTGGATTTGTCCGAACGCAGTTACGCCTCCTTGAGAAATTGAAACTGAAATTGAAACTGAAACAGAATACCCAGGTGAACAACAACAAAATGTTATTCTTTGCGTATACGCATGAAATTGTACTCCAGAATACCCAGGTCAAAACACACACACAAATATGTTATTCTGAATATCTATATATTGTGCTCCAGACGTGTGTGTGTGTGTGTGTGCGTGTGTGTGTGTGTTTTAGGTCAAGACTTCATCCCAATACACGTACCACCCTCACCATTCAACTAAAACTTCAAACAACAAAAAGATAGAAGCAGCGCCTTAAATGCAGCTACAGCGACAGAACTAAGAACTGGGTTTGTTTTGTTGTTGTTGTTGTTGTTGTGTGTGTGTGTGTCTGTGTTTTTTTTGTTTGGTTTTGTGTGTGTGTGTGTGTGTGCGCGCGCGCGCGCGCGTGCTTGATGGTTTTTTGGGGGTTTTTTTCGAACTTTGAGCGATTCAGTCAAGTGCAGTGCCCCAGAGGATGCCAGACCTCCCCTGGCACACCCTCTTCTGTCTACACCCCACCCCAGCCATGCACACACACACACACACACACACACACACGAGAGAGAGAGAGACAGACAGACAGACAGACAGACAGACGAGAGAGAGATAGACTTTGTGGAAGATGGGGAGGGAGGGAGAAGTTAAGGTGGGGACTGGGGGGTGGGGGGTTGGGAGCAAAACGAAGCCCAAGCCAAACAGTGGAAACCGGGACTGAAAATGCCAGCTAGCTTCCCTGGTAAGCTAATCCATCAGCCCTCAGTCTGATGCCGTCACCCAACCCCACCCTGCCTGTAGCTGCTGGCCTTTTAGGCCCCACACCTCCTCTCTCACAGCCTCTGTTGCCTTTTCCCCAAACACAGTGTGCGCTCCCACGTAATGGGTTGCAGAACAATGCTTGCTATCAATGCCAGGCTACTTTAACTAGCTGGGCCGCGCAGCTAGGGCTTTTACTGGTATAGGTCGGCGGCAGCAGCTCCTCTATTGGCGGTCTGCTGACCTGGACATCTGTGCTCTGGTCAGCGAGTTCCCACGGACACATACACGTAACCTATGCAAACGAACACGAACGCGCAAGTACTCACACACATGCACACACACCACAAGAAGAAGTGGAGTGATGGCCAAGAGGTAACGCGTCCGCCTTGGAAGCGAGAGAACCTGGGCGCGCGGGTTCGAATCACGGCTCAGCCGCCGATATTTTCTCCCCCTCCACTAGACTTTGAGTGGTGGTCTGGACGCTAGTCATTCGGATGAGAGGATTAACCGAGATCCTGTGTGCAGCATGCACTTAGCGCACGTAAAAGAACCCACGGCAACAAAACGGTTGTTCCTGGCAAAATTCTGTAGAAAAATCCACTTCGATAGGAAAAACTACAAAAAATGGGTGGCTCTGTAGTGTAGTGACGCGCTCTCCTTGGGGAGAGCAGCCCGAATTTCACACAGAGAAATCTGTTGTGATAAAAAGAAATACAAATACAACAAATACAAACACACGTACACGAATGTACACATACACACGCGCTTACGCACGCACGTAGACATACACACGCGCATACACACGTGCTTACGCACGCACACACACACACACACACACACACACACACACACACACACACACACTTTTTTGTGCGTGGTTTCATGTAAATTTGCATGCGTGTCTTATAAACCTTGTTCAGGTTTAATTGACATTAAAATTGATTCTGATTCTGATTCTGATTCACACGGGAATATGGAGGGAAAGTGGTGGGGAAGACAAAGAGAGGCCGGAGGTTGAGTAACAGGAAGCTGACAAGTTTAATGGTTTTGTTTCTGTTGAAATCACTTTGTAGACATATACAGAAGACTGTTTGGTTTTTGTTCTGTTACTTTTTGTTGTTGTTGTTGTTGTTTTGTTGTTTCCTGTTTGTGCGTCTTTTGTTCTGTTTTGTCCTGATTTCTTTTGAGAGCCGATTCGCTGAGAATCATTCTTAGTTTTCGCACCCACGAACCCACTCACAAACTGCAGCCAAAAGAAATTCTTTTTGTTTTACGATACAGATCAATAAATGTTCGATAAAACAGTCTTCTCAACAAACAGACATAAAAAATGCACAAAGACACAGACAAAACTATTTACTCGTTAGGACGCTATCACCCAGCAAACTTTCACACAAAACTAGCATCGGTACACAAGCCCGGGTCCCCAAAGAACGCAAGCGAATTGTGAACAACAAAAAGAGAGAAACTATTACTATAATATAACCAGGCAAGCAGGCACTGGCACAAGCATAAGGAGAAAAAAAGGTTTAGTCGTAATCTTTACTTCGATACTTTTACCCGCTGATAACAATGGTGTTTTACAATTGAATCAAGTAAAAGCTGCAAACTCTGAAATACTTTTAGATATATTTTGATGACATGCGAAATGTTTGAACAGTTTAGTTTTGGGGCGGCACCAAAGCCATGAGAAAACACTGCGGCAAGAGCAAATTTTTGATTGTCTGCTTTACCACGCCGACAGAATGAAACCACTTGTGTAAGTAGACATCACCTTCAATTACCGACGGATCCGGCTCTTAGTAATGCCTGACTAAGGGGAGACAGGTTGCAGTGGCAGTAAATCCCCATACTTGACAGAAGTCTTTATCGGAGGTCACGGCAACGGCTGCGGCGCTATGCCCAGGCCACTTAACACCCACTTATCTATTCAATCCGCTTCGCCCTGGGGTGCGTACATACCTACCTAGCTACTGCTGCCGTTTTTGTCAATATGCAACAGATGTCGGTCCGGGTTCCTTCATCTCCCTCCGTCTCCTCCGCGCACCTCGGTCTGACTCTCGTTCCCTTTGAGTCTGAGTCCGCCTATCATCGTTTGGCTATCTGGGGGCATGTATGGGCAAAGATGTTAGGGCGGCTCTCACAGAGCAACATGCCCGACCCATCTCAACTCTGGCAGTCGGGCGTCTTGTACGATGGATCTGGAATTGCTTCTCTGGCGTAGGAGGCGCCGGTTGGCCAAGAGATGTTAGGGATGGATCCTCAGCACTGGCATCTGTGCGGTGGGAAAAAAATTCTTATGATCGTCTCGTCCGCTGTTTCCCCCGTACAGGATCGTGTGCTCCTGATATAGATATACATGAGTGCATTCGTACCTTGCTTTTCGAGAGTGGTTTTCGTTTTATGCCCTGATAATTCAGGTTTCCTTAAGTTCGTGGTGACAGGTTTTAGACATCTTCTCATGGTTCTTGTCTTCACTGTATACTGTGCAACACACACACGTAAACACCAGTCAACTGTTGTATTTTTGTAGTATTCCCAGTAATACTGGGGGAGAAAGACAAACCAAATACCTGCCCAAAGCTGCCAGTCTGGGTAAAGTAATAAACAGGAATGAATATAACAGGAAAGGTGTAATGGAAGAGAAAACAAAAGTACGGAAAAAAATATAAATGGAAAATACTATTTTTGAACCATTGCGCCAGCGGTACGTTGGGAATGCAAGGGAGGTCACAATACAAGAACACAAAGGATGGCCCGCCCTGCTGTTTCATAACATGGCGCTGTCAGGCAAGCACGCAGAGACAAAGAGACGGTAAACATATATAACCTTTACCCGTGCACGTGCGTGTATTGGCGCATGTGTGAATGTGCAGCCGCACGTGCATGTGCCTAGCTCGTGTTCACATAAACACCGTCCTTTTTTATGTTTGCGCAGTTTACGTGCTGTCGTGTGCCAAACGGCTCATAAACCTAACTGGTGGAATGAGCTCGTGGATGCACACAGGCAGAGAGACAGATCCTGGCTCCATTCCTGCACTCCCCTTCCCCAATAATCCCTTCCGTTTCAGTGTGTGCCATAATACCGATGCTTCTGTCTTTTTACTGAGATCCAGACAAAAGTAAAGCGAAATACCAGTACAAGTCACGTGAGCTGCCATCAGACGCACTTATAAGCACAAGAAAAGAACCACGAATTCCGAATGGGGTGCTAAATTCTATGGACATCCTAAAAAACCAGAACAACCAAATTCATACAAACTTATATGTTTCAGGGAATATCCTGAGGGTTTTGTTTGTATGTATGCTTGTTTGTTTGTCTTTTGTCAATTTTTCAGACTGATCCACATAATAAAAGGGAGGCGAAGTCTTCAACATATATATAATCAACTGTGGTATTCACTTACTCCGACACAGGGATTACGGAATGGGAAAAGAGAATACGAAAAGATCATCTTGTGATCGGACACAGTCAACAGTTCTCTCCCTCAGTTCTTTGTCACTGTGTCTCCTCGCACGACCGCACACGGTGGAGAGACAGAGACAGAGAGAGAATGACAGAGAAACAGAGAGAGAGAAAGAGAGAGAGAGAGAAACAGAGAGAGAGAGGCAGACAGACAGACAGACAGAGAAAAAGAGACAGAGAGAGAGAGAGAGAGAGAGAGAGAGAGAGATGAGGAGGAGGAGGAGGAGGAGTAGGAGGATATGGATACCTTTTAGCGCCTTCGGTCTGAGATCAAAATCTAAGCACTTTACAGAGTCATAACAGATTGCCTACCTGGGTAGAGTCGACTGGCAGCTGCCATAGGGAGCTCATCATTCGTTTCCCAGATACATATACGTAACTTACGCGCGCGCGCGCACGTACACAAACACACACACACACAACATTATTTACGTGTATGACCATTTTGTTTATTTACTCCGCCATGCATGCAGCCATACTCCGTTTTCGGGGTTTGCATGCTGTGTATGGTCTTGATTCCATAACCCACCGACTGCCGACATTGATTATAGGATCTCTGACGTGCGTACTTGATCTGCGCGCGTATACGCACGAAGGGGGTTCAGGCACTAGCAGGTCTGCTAGGTCTGCACATACGTTGACCTGGGAGATCGAAAAAATCTTCTCTCTTTACCCACCAGATGTGACGGGGATCGAACTCGGGAAACTCGGACGAGAATCCAGCGCCCTAGCCATTTGACCATGCACATAGTGTGTGTGTGTGTGTGTGTGTGTGTGTGTGTGTGTGTGTGTGTGAGTGAGTGTGTGTTTGTGAGAGTGGAGGGGGAAGGGTAGGGAAGAGAGGATGACGGATGTCTAAAAACAAAATACAGTTTGTTGTGACATAAACAGACAGACAGACAGAAACAGAAAGAGATCAAGTTCAGAGATGTATACAGGGAGAGTGTATTCTAGTGTACGCTGGTCCAATCCGACGTACGACTGGAAAGGATTCCCCACCCCACCCAACCTCCGGAGGCGCTCATGAAGATCGCAACGATGTTGACTGTGTAAAAGGCGAGGACGATAATCAGGGTGAGGATGTTGGTGATGATGATGATAACGAAGACGATGACAACGCAGAAGACCAGTTGGTGATGATGACAAACACGATGACTACATCAATAAAAAAAACAACAACGTAATAGAAAAAATAAAAAGCTTCAGGGAGCCTTCGAGAGCATCCACCCTATATAATTATACCGAAAGAAACCAGAATTTGCTAAAGCATACAGGTGAGTGAACAATGAAATCGTTCTCATCGGATCCTACACTAGACCCCGGGGGTGTACGAGTGTGGTGGGAACGACGGTTGGTGGTGGATTAGTTGAAAAGGAGGGGTCGTGCCTGAACAATTGTTACCTGCACGAGGGAATAGGTCGTGCTGAAAAGACTCTCACGCCCTCTCTCCTGGCGCCCCCTTTCGTTTTTTTCCTTCCAACCCAACCCAATCCCGACCGCCCCCTCCCCCCCTCTCTCTCTCTCTCTCCTGGCTGACAGGGCTGATCGTTTCCGTTTGAAGGCCTTCTCCTTGCCAAAAGCCAGAGAACCATCACCATGCATGCACACACCATCTTGAAGTTGTGTGCCACGCTGCACACCGAGAACATATACAATGGCCGCATCTCTCTCTCTCTCTCTCTCGTGTGTGTGTGTGTGTGTGTGTGTGTGTGTGTGTGTGTGTGTGTGTGTGTGTTGCAGCAGCATCCACCCTTCGGTCTGTGTGCTTGTTGTGATGGTGGAGGTGGGGGTGTAAGGAGAAGGGAGATGTGAGGGCGGGGGGGGGGGAGTATTGCAGGAAGGGCGGAAGAGAGGGGTGAGAGAGAGGGTTGAGGTAGAGAGAGAGGAAGGAAGAGCAGAGGAAGAGGGATGGAGAGAGGTTCGGATGGGGTAGGAAGGGGGTGGAGTGCTAACTGGTAGGGTTTGTTATGTTATTTATCGATGTTGTTGTTTAACTTTTTCTTTTCCTTTTTTTTGGGGGGGTGGGGGGGGGTGGAGGGGGGTCGGGGGGCGGTATTTTGTTTTTGTTTTGTTCTTCTTCTTCTTGTTTTTCCTTTACACAAAGCAAACTTTAGTTAAAGTGACTGCGAACAAGAGGCGTGTGCATAGACATGTGTATGTGCGTGGGTGTGTATGTGTCTGCGTGCGTGTGTGTGTGCACGTGTGTGTGTGTGTGTGTGTGTGTGTGTGTGTGTGTGTGTGTGTGTGTGTCACGCGCGCGCGTGTGTGTATGTGATTATGTGTGTTCATTAATTCTTCAGTTTAATGTCTTCTCACCTAAAACGATAATAGTAAAATGTGTGTGTGTGTGTGTGTGTGTGTGTGTGTGTGTGTGTGTGTGTGTGTGTGTGTGTGTGTGTGTGTGTACTTTCTACAATCTGAAGTCGACCCGCAGACAGACCAACGTATCCGCGGTCACGGATTTATCTGCACCAACTATCACACGAATGGAAATCCACCCACTATCAGACATGTGGATGTTGTCGTATGTTTACCATTGCACGCACAAAAGGTCGTGTATTATCTCCAACAACTCTACAAAACAAAAAAAAAAGAACTGCACGCTTTCTGTAAAATTCTGGCGTCAGTGGTCATCACCTCACGGCACACGGCCGATGTCACCCCCCACCACCACATCCTGCTCCTTACCACATCACACCACCTCACTTCATCCTATTCCCTCCAAACCTCCCCCACCCCACTCCCAAATGCTACCTTTCATTTATAATAAGGAAACAAACCCTAAGCCCGTTCGCAGCATTGTCTAAAGTCAACAAAGAGAAACGGTGTGGCACTGGGCAGACCGCGGGGCCATCGATATGTATATACAGCTAGATCAATGTGTGGGGCTGACACGTGCGCTCTCTTGAGGGACTGGCTTTTTGGAGGAAGGTGGGGGAGAGGCAGGTAGCCTGGGAGGAAGGGGTGTAGTGGCTACACCACACTGAGCCGATGATTGCTGTTTTCAAGTCGGTTCCTCAAGCTCGCATAGTGTGCTGCTGCTACCTCCTAGGATAACTGACACGAAAAGGATTTATTTTGTTTCTGTTTGCAAATTTGCTTCAGCTGAATGGGCCCCCTTGCTTTCGTTGTATACCCTTGGTTTTACAGCTGGTTTTTGGCTACTGGGGAGTTGGAAGGTAGTAAGATTCTTTGTTTTCTGTTGTTGCGTTTCCTACCCGGGAAGAGTTTTCTTCAGGCGGAAAATTGACATCATGTGCCGTTTGTCAGCAAACCGAAACATGGCAAAGGAGAGGACAGGAGAGGGGAGAGGGCAGATAAAGAGACAGAAAGACATCCATACATACAAAGAGGAAGAACAGTGGGAAGGAAGAAGAGAACAACTGGAGGTGGGGAAGGGACAGACAGAGAGACAGACTGACAAAACAGAAAGACAGAAAGAGGGAGTGTGAGAGGAACAAGATGTTATGGGAGAGAAACGGACATATCTCTGATAGGACTATATATATATATATATATATGTATATATATATATATATATAATTGTGTGTGTGTGTGTGTGTGTGTGTGTGTGTGTGTGTGTGTGTGTGTGTGTTTATTGATCCTTGGTTTGTCTGTGGCGGATACTTCGCAGAGACTGACATTCAGATAGACACCTCCCACGCCCCCCACCCCTGAAAAAGAATCGAAAGAAAAGAAAAGAAAAAAGAATATTCTTGTAAAATACGGGTGTCCCCAATTACCTGAGGTGTACTCTTTGTTTGTTGGAACACTCAAGACACTATGCAACATGTATTTGAACAGAAGAGGAGGAGGAAGGAGGAGACGAGAGTGGAGAGGGTGAGAAAGATAGGGAAACAGGCAGAAAGAGGTAGAGGTTTGAACAAAGAGGAGAGAGACCAATAGACCCAGACACATGCACAGCATCTGAAAGCTAAATCATAATAATCTAAAAGAATTGTTCAAACACCATCGGGTCAGACATCAAAATATTCTTTCCATATTTTTTTTTCTGAATGGGGGAGAGAGCTGGGGCCTGGGGCTAGAAGAGAGGAAGGGAGGAAGGATATGGAAGGACAGGTTACAATGACATGATTGTTTCAGAAACTGGGGGCAAGGAACTTCATACAAATCTTTCAGATTACTTGAAAACTTTAGTCAGCCAGGTCTATCGATTCGCAGCTTTAAGGGGTCAGATTTATGAACCCGTGGCTTGCCTCTGAACGGAATCTTTTGTGATATAGAGTGTACCACTCTTGGTATTAGTAAAACTACTTCGTGTTTTCATTTGTTATTCAAAGGTAAAATATTGAAGTTACTGTCGTCTTGAGTTATAATGAGCTGATGAGGTCGGTATACGGGCAACTTTCAAACACAGATTTTATGTACTAATGGTTTTGGTGTGTTTTCACCATAATGTCCCTATGAATGTTTTCAGGATTCACGAATAGTGTGTGTGTGTGTGTACGTGTGTGTGTGAGTGTGTTCATAAAAGTACTCATGGCAGTTTGAACCATGTCTTGCGTCTGATTATATATATATATATATATATATATATATATATATATATAGTATATTGCCAATTACCTGAAGAGTGGGGTATTTCTTCCTTATTTAAAAAAAAAATATGACATAATTAGATACATGGAGAGACACCATAGTGAGAATCACTGTACAATGCAACGGAAAACAAGAAATAAAGAAAGACCCTCCCCCACCCACCCCTCCACACACACACACACACACACACACACACACACACACACACACACACACACACATACACACACCCCACCCCCCTTTTTTCCAAATTCCCTTCTTTTGAACATAATTTTGAAGATATATAATTGAAACATGTTTCACCTAGTAGTCCCAGTCCAAAGCAGCACACATTAAAAAAAATAAAGCACTGTTAAAAGTTCCTGTAGTTCCCAACCAGGCGCACCCACGCTTTCAATGTGAAAAGGTACTGAGTCATGTTTTCATACAGCTGCAATATCCTCGCTTACAGCAAGGAAGTAAATCCTTCCAGAGAGACAATTCATAAACAAACGCATAAATAAAACAACAAAAAAATACAACAGCAACTGGAAGAGTAAGAAGAGGAATAAGTTTCAGTTTCTAATAGGAGGCGCCACTGCGTTTGGACAAAACCACACACGCTGTATGACATCTGCTAGTTGCCTGACCAGCAGCATAACGCAACGCACTTTGTCAGGACTTGGGTGCATTCATGTATCTGTTTGTGTACCAATCTGATCAGAGTGGATTTCTTCTACAGACTTTTACCAGAGGACAACACTCAGTCGTTCCCATGGAGGTTTTTTTCAGTGCACCAAGCGCGTGCTCCATACGGGACCTCTGTTTAATGTCTCATCCGAATGACAAGACGCTCAACCGGCTTGATTTTCCAGTCAAACTTGGTAGAAAGGGCGAGAGCGGGATTCGATCCCAAACCATCATGGACACTGTATTGGCAGATAAGCCTCTTAACCATTCTGCCACCTTACACACAGCAGGCGGGGGAGGAGAGGAAAGAAAGATGGAAGGAAATAAGAAGAAGAAGAAGAAGCTGAAGAAGAAAAAGAAGAAACGTGCAGTCAGAAATGAAATAAAATCAAGACACGGAACTCAACACCCAACAACTGCACAAACCACACACCACGTGCAACAGATTGACCAAAAATGTAACAGACCTCAGAAGAGGGCAAGAGCGAAAGGGAACGAGGGGGCGTGGAGGGGTGGGGGAGGGGAAAGAGCGGGGAGTGGTCAGTAGGTCAGCAGTGCCGTCCGACTCACACCACACAGGTGCGCGGTGCCACTCACCTGTGGTGGCCAGGCCAAAGGGGAAGCACCAGGTCAGACCCAGGATGACCCTCACCACTACCACCCGCTGCTGCTGCCGCTGAAGTCGACACTTAATCCCACACATGGCGTAGTCCCGTCACTTGATTTCACTTCACTTCACTTTTTCAACCGTTTTCACTACACAACTGCCCGCGTCCACACGTAATAAGCTTACACCACGCTTTTCCATCGCAGTATTCCTCAGTCTGTCCCGCCTCTCTCCGCTACTTCACCGCTCGCCATGTAAGCATCCTTCCTGACGCGCGGAGACCCTTGTGGGTGAATCATGAATGGTCCTTGCGACAGGCCTTTTCTTTTCAGGACAATTGTTGAGACTCACAACGCTCTTCACGGAAAGTCACAGGCAGTGTTGTGAACATTCCGAACTGGCACTTTTTTTTTCTTTTTTTTTTACCACACTAATAACTGAAGACTCATGTTGAACAATAACTTGACAAAAAAACATATCAAAAGAATGCACTGGGTTGATTTATAATTGAAAATGTTCAAATCAAAATCGAAGCATGACGTTATGGATGTATTCCAGTTTGTGAAACCCATCCCCTATGACGCCGAGTGGGTTCAGATTTTTCTCTCATTTACACCGGCTCCTGAGCATAAAAAAAGCCCACTACAGAGGATGAAGCTCACATCTAATCACTCCCAGGGTGTAAAAGCCAATGAAGGCGTGAATTTCATAAAACTTTAGATATAGACAGACCTATAATATACTGACAGCTGAACAGCAGCGGAATATATATATATATATTTTTTTTTTTATGTATATCTATATATATATATATATATATATTACGTAAGTAAGCTAGAAGTCAAAAGTAATTTCTAGCAGTCTGGCTGACAAAGACGATAATGTTTTGTACGACCTCTAGCATCTTTAAAACTTTTTTTCTTTGCGTTGGAAACGAAAACCGTTCTTTTTTTTTCTTTTCTTTTTTCTTTTGCTTTTGTTGGTTGGTTTATTTTGTTTTGTTTTGTTTTGTTTTGTACTTATACTGAAAACGCTCTGCCAGTAAAGCGACTGAACAACAGTTATATCAATTATCAGTTAACGGCAAGTTCACTGAACCAAAAACATCTTCCCCATAGTCGATTACGTGACAAACTATAACAATTTTGAGAAAAAGGAAATCATTTTGAGCAAGCTCAACACATCTTTTTGTCGAGAGCTAAAAAAAATCACACACGCTCTTTTTCCGAGTTCAATATAATCACGTCATAGTTGAGAAAAGATAGCAGGGGGAAAAAATCTCCCTAACACTCAAAAACTGACTCAAAAACTGACAATATCAAAACGATGAGAAAACACCCACACTGATAAACACACACGTTACAACTCCGCAGCTTCCGAGACACGAAGCAAGCTGCTGACCATCTTGCAAACAACAACCAACGCATTTGTCGTCTTTTTTGCTGCTTCTGTTAAAGGTTCTCGTCTCTGGCTGTGTGAAAACCTTTGCAGCGAGTGCGCGTGACAGGGGGGCGGGCGGGGAAGAGAGGTGAGCTGAAGTGCAGGGAAAAGACGCGGCGCCTTGCCGTGATGGGGGAAAGGTGCAAGATGGTGGTGGTGGTGGTGCCAGTAGCAGAGAAAGAGTAGAAGCAAAGAGCCTGGGACTTTTGGTACCAGGCACTTTCGCTTTCTGCAAAGCAGTTCTGGGTCTCTCTGTGGCACGCGCATGGACAGAGAGAGAGGGAGAGCATTCCTGGGAGGCAGAGAGAGACAGCAGACAGGGCCCCTAGGGCACCACGCGCCACTCTGCTCTCCGCGCGGCCCTTAGCCTTTCACTTCACATTCCCTCTCCCTCTCTCCCTTGCCGCTGCTGCACGTTGAGATGGCGTCGTGTTGTTGTCGGGTCTGTTGTCACCTGCACGGCAAAGAACCACAAGATTATAGTGAGTGTCGTCGTGATGGATCGATCTTTTTGGCTGGTTGGGGTGCGCGGTTGGGGGGCGGAGGTGTGTGGTTTGGGGGTGCGTGAGAGAGGGAGAGAAAGAGAGAGAGAACGACGACAATAATTGAGAAAACGTGAAATGTTGCAAATGACGGACCAGTTTCAGAAGGAGGAGGAGAATTCAAAGGCAACGAAGAAAAAAGAAAGAAAAACAAAAAGAACCAGAAGACGACGACGAAGAATGGTAACAAAAAGTTAATTATAATAACAAAGAAGAAGAAACTGTCTCCTCCAACTTAAAACCCTCTCTCCCCTCAACTTCATCTCACACCCCCCCCCCCCCCCTCAAACCCCCACCACATCCCCAACTCCCACTCGGGCCTATCCCCCACATCCCACCCCCAAATCCCTCTTCCCTATCCCCGACATCCAACACCCCACACAGCACGCTACGCTTTTCCGGCACCAGCGCCGGTGTTAGTAGCTTACCCGGCCCTCCTTCCCCGTCTGTTCCTCTCACAGTTCAACTTGATTCTAACAAGGCAGGAGGGGCAAATCCCTCTCCCCCCCTACGGGTTAATCACTGTCAAGTGATTGGGGGGTGGGCCGACTCATCCAGGATTATTACCACTTCCTCCCAATGGATCGACCAGCAGGGGGAGCCTGGCTTGGTGGCTGTGGGCTCTCATCCTTTTATATTGCAGGCCGGTAGTCTGACGGGTCCTTTTGTAGCCACTGACTCCATGCTAAGCTTTTGCCACACACACACACACACACACACAGAGTACGAGCCTTCTTACACCGTTCAGAATCAGTTAGTCGTTGGGCTTTCGCTCTAGTCTCAGTTCAAAAGTGATCATCAGGTTTCCAGGCCCCGTTTCTGCATCGTGTTGTGTCCTTGGGAAAGGCACTTTTGTCCGATTTTCTTCACTCCACGCAGGTGTGAGTAGGGACCGGACTTCGGTTGCGGAATGTTAAAACTGCGGAAGGAGAGGACTGGGCCCCGCCTTCCTGTGCCGAGAGGACTGGGCCCCGCCTTCCCAAGACATAGGTGGATATGAAATCGCTTCCCGAAGGCCGTAAAAGGCTGCGGGTTGTTTAGCCTTGAATCCAACCCCCTTTCTGTGTTTTGTCTGCTGGCTTCTTGTTTTAGTTTATTTAGCTGAGGTGTTAGGTTGACATGATGCACTGTCTGTTTTATTGGAGTTTGTATCCATGTGTGTGCATGCGTGCGTGCGTGCGCGTGCGCGTTCGTGTGTGTGTGTGTCTGTCTGTGTCTATGTGTGTGTGTGTGTGTGTGTGCGGTGTGTGCGTGTGTGTGCGTGTGTGTTTTCTGGCCCGCTGTCTAGGGCTGAAGGTATGGGTGGTGAGGGGGTACATGGGGATTTGCTGTGCTGGTGGCAGGAGAAAATGAGCAAAACAATTTGCAGCTTGTGTGTGTGTGTGTGTGTGTGTGTGTGTGTGTGTGTGTGTGTGTGTGTGTGTGTGTGTGTTTTATGCGCGTGTTGTTGTGTGCACCAACACAATTATATTAACACGCATACAGGTGATCGAGTGAGTGTAAGAGCACGCAGACATTTAGATTACTCGAAACCAGAGGTGTAATGGAAAACCTGTTCTTCCAAGTTGTCCTTGTGGACTGGGCTATTTCAATATCAAAAGGATCTCAGAATGGGAGGCAAAAGGGGAATCCTACTTTGAACAAGAACAAGAACAAGAACAAAACTTTAATCTCCAGGCCTCCGGCCCCTAGAAAGAGGTCAAAAGTACACAATATGGTGATCACTCAACCACAACAAAATGTAAAATACGTACTAACTTAACCTGTAGAACAAAAGTGCTTCTCGTGCATTGTAAATTAATTCTAACTTTCATCATTGTTGTCACAGAATTCCTGTCGTATCTTCAGGGCATTAAATATATAAACGCATAGTTTACGAATACTGTAAACAGAACCATTCTTCATCAAGTGAACATACGATTGACCTTCAGAGTTCAGATGTTTTTGCCGCAGGTCATTGTAAAGGACACAATTGTTTATAACATGGTTTTCATCTTCGATTACATTACAACGTTTACATGCGTAATTTGAATTACATTTGAATGTTCTTCTAAAAAATGATCCTACTTTGCAGATATAGAGAGGGGCTGGGGGGCGAAATGTACAATGGGACTGGATCAGATTCAGACCTAGCACCTGCGTTATTACAAATTATTAAACGAAAGGGGAAAACAGCGAAAGTAAAATAAAAAGCAGTAACTACAGTCACAGACAGAGCAGATGCGATATTCAACGCGTATTCATATTCTTGTGATTTCATACGAAACAGGAAAATAGCAAAAGTAAAACAAAGTAGCAATAACAACAGTTACATTTCTAATACACATCTAACAAACCATCCCCTGCCTGGGTACCTGGTATGTTGATCAGAACCACAATGGCATCAAGCTTGGTTGAGCAAAGATTTATTTCTCTTTTTTCTTGCTGTTTTCCAACCTGTCAACCTATACAGCCGAGTAATTGTGTATTTTCCCCATAAATACAGAGGGGGGAGGGGGGGGTCTGAGAGAGAGAGAGAGAAAGAGAGAGAAGGTGTGGAGGGGAGGGTGTATGAAGGGAGGGATAGAGAAAAAGGGGTCGAGACAGAAGCGCGGGAACCGATATCTCAAGGAAGTACCAGTGGCAAATATTCGTCATTCCAATATCTGAAGAAATGTCTTTGGGAAAAAAAAAATTTAATACTCTCATGCTTCAGCATCCCCCTTCCACATGTGTGTTTAATCTTTCAGGACATGACTGAATCATTTGAAATGGATGGGAGGATGACCATCTCTTTTCCACATTCGCGAAGTCCTGTCGTTTAGGAACGGTCAGACGTTGCTGCCTCAGGTTTTCTCACTCCCACAAACAAGAACTTGAGACATGTGATAACGAGATGGTTTGTTTTTTTTCTCTAGAGAATCCTATGCGTCTTATTACCTTGAAAACAAACAGAACACTTTGAAATGAAAATTACTTAAGTCTCATATTTGAGATTTGGAAACACGCACTCCAACAGAGTGTAGTGTGGGTGGAATAAAAGGAGAAGGGGAAAAAATTCGCTGACTGTAAAGGAGGGTGGAAACACCTTCAGACGATGTTTCTGGGCTGCCGATTTGCACAAACATGAAGAGTTTTAATATGAGAATGCATTAGTGGCTATTCTACACGGGTTCCAAAATGCCATTTTGTGAGATTGGCTAAAATCGCGGAATTTTTTGAAAATTCAAAACTCTACATCTCAAGAACTATTTGAGAAATTGCTTTCAAATTTGGTGTGGCTTCTTACTTTATTGTTCTCTTTCACTCTTGCAAATATGAGGCTTCTGCTATGAATTTGAAAATTTGGCCAGACCTACCTAATTTCAGCATATTCTTTTTGCGGAATAAATCGAGAGCGGCAATCGGAGTCACAACGCGGTTTAAATCATGTTATTTTGGTATATCTCGGGCATTCAAAATTTTTTCTTTCTAGTACGAGGTAAAGGAGACGTTCATTTGCCTCAAAAACACTGCAGTATATGTCCGTTTTTATAGATCTGCAGAGATCCGTGATTAACAAGATTTGTCTTTCCATTCACTGAGAAACTACCAACACCATCCATTCAATTTCTTTTTTCTGTTCATTCTAGTTAATTCAGTATCCACTTTAAAACATTCATATGCAGTAAACACATCGGTGATTATTTAAGAAATTCTTTTAATTCGGCGGTAAAAGAGACGTTGCAATCGCGTCAGGCTTTGCAACATGTTTTGTCAAGATCTGCAATAACCACTGCCGTGTAGACGAGGCCAAACGGTCGATTTAAATTTTCTTTTCTGTTAATTATAGTTAATTCAGTGTCCACTTTAGAATATTCATGTGCAGAAAACACGTCAACAGTGTGGTTAGTGTCACTAAATGTGTTCTGTCCAGAATGTGGTGTGTTTTTTTGTGTGTGTGTTTTAATTGCGAATAAGAAAAATGAGGTCATGGCGTATCGGGAATCGGACAATCGGGAATCTGCAAAGGGGTAATAGCGGTTTTCGGAATCCGGACCGAACATCAACGAAATAAACTGCTAATGAATCGGAAATACGGCTAAATTCGGGAGACTTACAACCTATTATTGGTATGACTGTGAAGATTTTTTTCCTACTATATTCAAGCCAAATTTGGTATTGGCAGACAAATTATTTCTAGAGAAAATGGCAATGTTATAGTTTACCACGGACACAGACACACACACACACACACACACACACACACACACACACACACACACACACACGCATATGTCA
>NC_134893.1:31429600-31439600 GCF_041734735.1 Babylonia areolata
CGATGTTTGGAAAAGTTCCATCTGTATATATGATGACCTCTTCTTGGCTGCTATTTTGTCTCCATCAGCAAGCAGGTTGATCTCTTTGCCGCTCTGTCTGTTGCCTTCGGGCCATTTGCTGGTAATGTCAGCCAGCGTTCTGCGGCGTGACTTTTTCATCACAGTTTCTGACGTGGCTTCTGGCACATTCTCTTTTGTTTTCAGCCAGTTGACATATGTTACCAGTTCCTGTTTCCGTGCCTTTATGTTGCTCTTCACGGCTAACTGTCGTTTGTTCCTTGCACTGGCAAAAATAAATGTTCCGAAGAAGTACCACCCTGTCAAGCACGTGTTTAGTCTTGTATTTGTTTATGGTGAGAAGTGCTCAATGGCCATTAATCTGTCGTTTTCAACCTTTCCACTTGAGAAACGCGCGTCCAAGAAAAAAAAGAGTAAAACAATTTTTTTTAAGCAATGACCACGACTCGGTGATGGGTTTCCAACCAGCCCATTTGACATCGAAGGAGAAGTGAACGAGAGATCTGTTTCCAGTTTTTAAGTGCCATTTTGATCAGGTTTCTGACACCTTCTATTTCATCGTGAACAACTGTTACCTGTTTTGATATGTTATCTTGATTAGGATTTTGACTACCTTCCAATTGAACATGGACCATTGTTACCTGTTTTGAGATGCTAATTTGATCAGGATTCTGGCATCCTTCCATTGAGGACCATTTATCATTGTCGCCTGTTTTGATACGCCAAGGTGGTTATGACTCTGACACCATTATTTTCATCATGGATCATTGTTACCTGCTTTGATATGCTAATTTGATTAGGATTCTAAAACAACAACGACCAAACCACCTTTCCCGTCTTGCAATGGAGGTTCCCTTCACATCTCTGGAAGGACACATCATTATCCACTTTACCAGCTACTGACACGCGCTTGACTTCAATGTCCCACTCAGCTTCAGAGTGTCTTCTTCTCTCAGCTTGGTGGAAAAGTCAAGTGAATTGCCAGTCAGCAAACTCACCGGGGTGTGGCTCAACAACACGATTCTGAGATGTACTGAGGTTACGTCTTGTCAGGGAATGATGGATTGCTGTGGATGAGTAGTCCACGCGAGCAAGCCCATTGCAACAGTTTGCATTTTTGGCGTTAAGTGACAATGGATTGTAGCTGCTCCTGTGTTGATGTTGACAAAGTGCAGCTGATTGACACCCTTTCGGCTGTTTCAGGGGAAACTGCAAAGCAGATATAAAAGTCAAGTTTTTCTCATTAAGTGAGGCAACCCTTGTCTCATGCTCGAACGCAGACGCACACGCGTGGGAAGGCATACACACATACGGAAGCAAAAACAAGCGCTTACATATATCATGTATCCACGAACACAGCTGGGCTCACATCCACTCACCCTTACGCAGACAGGCACGAGCGCAAGCACGCACGCACACGTGCATACGCACACACGCATATGTGCTCGCGCCTGCAAACACAAACACGTGCATTCCCACACAAACACTTGTGCTTAAACATATTCACAAAGACCCACCTTGTCATTTCTCTCCCTGCCCCTGTCCCTGTGTGTGTGTGTGTGTGTGTGTGTGTGTGTGTGTGTTGTGTGTGTGTGTGTGTGTGTGTGTGTGTGTGTGTGTCTGTCTGTCTGTCTGTCTGTCTGCACCTATTTGTGTCTGTGTGTCTGTGTGTTTCTTTGTTTCGCTCTCTGAATGTATTCACATTTCTTCTCTTTCTCTGCATCTTCTTTTCTCTCTCATCCTCTCAGATGAAGTGCGTGTAATGTGCATGCATGCGTGTGCAAGTGTATTTGTGTGTGTGCGCGCGCGTGTCTCTGTGTGAGCAAGAGATAGAGAGAGGGGCTGGGTGGGGGGGGGTGGGGGGCGTCTCTCCGAGGTGTGCTCCAACACAGACAATGGCAGACAGACGGCTGTCTGAGAATCCACAGAATGGACAGCCTCCAATGTCAAGTATCGTTTTAGAGAGGAGCTGGAGATGATATTACAAATGTAAGAATAATAATTTTTTTTTTAAAAGTATACACCTGAAGCAGATGTTAGAATAACAAAATTTTAAAAAAGTATACAACTGAAGCAGATGAAATAGCAATCTGTGTCATGTGAACAGTGTGTGTTAGAAATGTGTGTTTTTTCGTTGTTGTTTGTGTTCATTTTTGTGTTTGTATTATTGTGCATCACGATTTCTCACCTCCATCCCTTCCTTCTTTTCATGTCATTGCTTATTTTCCTCGTTTTTATCTCTCCTTCATTCATTCTTGCATCATGGTTTCTTCCCTTCCTCCCTCCCTTCCGTCATTGTTTCATTCCTTCTCTCGTTTTATCTCTTCTTCATTCATTACTTCTTCCTATTTGATTCATTATTTTTTTCTGGATTTTCTTTTTTCGCTATCCCTGTGCATATATTTAAGTGTGTTTGCACGCATATGTTGACAGAGCATTGGTTTGTGTCACATGTATCACTGCGAATGCGTGGAAATGCGCGTATGTACGTGCTTCCCAACGCCAGTACATTCATATCAACAACAAAAAGAAGAAGGAAAAAAGCAAACGTGCATTGTAAGCACGCAAGACGGGTGCAAAGAAGCACCAGTCTGTTCACAACAAAACGAGTTTTGCCACGGGAGTCTGAGTAGCACTGACAACACGTCTGTTATTCTTCCTTTAATTACGGCAGTTGGAAGCCTCCGCCCCCCCCCCCCCCCTCGTCCCCCCCTCCCCCAACCCTCTCACCCTCTTCGGCAACCCCTCAAGTTACATATAGCTCTGTGCCAGAGCTTTCCCTTCCAATCCATCGTAGTCATTCCACACACATTTCCACTGCTACAGAGTTGCAGCGGAGTGAAACAAAGAGCTGGAAGGGACACGAGTAGAACGAACACTGCCCCTGAACTCCCCCACCCCCCGCACCACCTTATTACCCGTTCCGACCTTTCTCCCGCTGTCAAGTTGTCTCGGGGTAAACGGGCCTTCATTAGTTTCGGTCGCTTTGAGGCAAGGGCGTGAACTTTTAAATCAATCTCTCATGTCTGTCTGTCTGTCTCTCTCCGTGAGTGTGCACGCGCGTGTGTAAGTGTAAGCGCGTGGATGCATATTATGTTGTGTGTGTTTATCTGTGAGTGCGTGTGCATGTGTATATGCTCGCGCACATGTGTATGTGTGGTTGAAAGCTTTAACTTCTGACAATTTTTTCTTCCTCTATTTTTTTTTCCCTCTCTGTCTCTTACTTCCACTGAATGCTGGTTGGTACTGTCTGACGACCTGCGATGAACTGAGAAGGTGTCATATCTGAGTCGAAAAGATTTGTTTTCTTTGTGTTTTCGTTTTAACCTTCTCCATTTTCCAATCCACACATAATTTCGAATAGTTGCTGAGGAGCAAAAAAATTATGGAGTACAGAAGCACATTGTCCATTATCATACAAAGAAATGAGTATATCAAATATTGCTCTCATTTCTAGTTAGAAATATTGCCCCAATATCAAGTGCATTTGTTTTAGTTAGTATACAGTTAAGCCTATCATTTTTGACTGTGACTTGTGGAAGCCTTACCTTCACGAAAGTGTTTCATCCAAAATCACAGGAAACGTTGATGTTTGTAACTTTTAAAGTTCATCATCAGTTGTTTCTCTTGTTCAATAAACGACTTCCCTTTTACAAAGTCCATTAAGTAATTTCCTCTAATTGTATTTATATTTATTTCAAATATTCATCTTGGATTCAATCCTCCATTTACCATGTTTCCTCCAACTCACCACACACCCTTTCTGAACGAGCCCCTGGTTGAAAATTCAGGAAAATCCGAAATTTTATATCAGCAAATAGTTCGCCTCATCCACCCCGAAAAAAGTCACTGTATGTTTTTTTCAATGATTTTTCAAGAAACATAATCAAATCATGTTGCTGACAAGCCTCCATATGTTTTGTTCAACTCTTGGTTTTAACCGCTGTGATGGTCCGAGCGGAAGGAAAGAAAGAAAGAAACTATGAGGAACACGAAGAAGGAAACAAAATGAAATAAGCCAAAGACGAACGACGCTTTTATATCGGTGTTCAACGTTGAGGGTTGAGAACATCAGAGATCGGCACTTTAGCTGCCTGCGTCTCCCCCCCCCTCCCCCCTCCCCCCGCGCCTCTCTCCCCCCCCCCTCTCTCTCTCTCTCATCCTATCCTCCCTTCTTCACTCCCCCCCTCCGTCCCTCTCCCCGCCCTCCTCTCTCTCTCTCTCTCTCTCCAAGACCGGTGAATTCCAGCCAACCCAACCGCTCTTGTCTAGCCCCCAAGAAACACTTCCGTTCAATTAGAGCCAGAAAAGCGCGGCTCAAAAACAATTTGTTGTGTTTTTCATCCCAAAGCTTTTCGCCTATTTTCCTTTCAAAGAATGTTTTTCCTTTTCTCCACCACAACTACCTTTCCTCTTTTTTTTTTCCCCACATCGTATGCAGTGTCATGAAAAGCGCGTAAGCGCGCGAGCACACACACACACACACACACAAACACAACATACATACACACAACATACATACATACACACATGCAAGCAAGCACGCGCATGAAGCACGCACATAAAGAAAGACACGTGCACGCGCACACACGCGCGCGCGCACGCGTGTGTCTGTCTATGAGAGAGAGAGACTGACTGTATGTGTGCGTGTGTGTGTATGATTGTATAAGTGTGTGTGCGTTCGTGCGTGCGTGCATGCGTGCGTTATTATGTAATCATGCGTGTGTGTGCGTGCTGTGTGTATGTGTGGTGTCTGCGTGTGCGTGCGTGTGTGTGTGTGTGTGTGTGTGTGTGTGTGTGTGTGTGTGTGTGTGTGTGGTGTGTGTGTGCGGGCGCTGTGTGTGTGTGTTTGTGTGTGTGATTGAGCAAGGTGGAGATGGAGAGGTGTTAACGTTAAACGCTAATCCGGGCTTTCCCATTTCTGTTTCATCTTCGTGTTACCGACGGAGGAATACCTCCCTGTCTGCTGTGAGATATAGAAGAAGAAAAAAAAAGAAAAGAAAAGAGAGAAAAATAAAAAAGGACAAATAAACAGATGAAAAGGCTTTTGCAACGAAGCGAATGAAATAACGTTTTGCACTCACTTTCTGATGCTGAAAGGTTTTGTGCCTACATCACAGGCCCATTCGCCATGTGCATTCGGTAAACAGGAACCAAAACGTAAGCAGAAAGAAAAGAAAGACGGGGAGGCAGGAAAGAAAGTAAAAGGAACGACGCCAAAGAAAGAAATGATAGAACAACAGTAAAAGGAAAAAAAATTCAAGTTTGACTTCTCCCACCCACATACGACACATGCTTTTTTTAAAAACTGGCATACAACAAAAAAAATAAATAAAATTTAAAAAGGAAGACAGAAAGAAAGTCGTATAAAAGAAATAAAGAAGGTTTCGACTTCACACACTCAGAAACTATTACGCCTTTGGAAAACTGAAAGGAAGTAATAAAAAAGGAAAACTCAGAGAAGACAGCAAACACACACACACACACACACACACACACACACACACACACACACACATATATATATATATATATATATATCGAGAAAAAGAAGAAAATATGTATACCGAGAAAGAGAAGAAACTGAAGAAAGTCAGAGAGAAAGAAAATTTGCGTAAAACACCCAAACGTCATAATCATTTAGAAAACAGAAAGACCGAAAATAAAAGGAGTCAGATAAAACATTTAAAAAAAAAAATAAAAATAAAAATAAAAAATAAAAAAACCGCCATAGCCAACTAGCGCGCGCTCGCGTGTGTGTGTATTTGGAAAATATAGGGTTAAATAAAACAAACACTATACGCAACTGGAGAACCATATATCCATTTGGAAACGGCAGGTTCAAAGAAAACATATATTCAACTGGAGAACAGAAATATATCCATTTGTACAGAAATACATCCACTGGAAAAGGTACCGGAAAGAAACGCTATATCCAACTGGAGAACAGAAATATAATATCTACTTGGAAATGGTAAAGTAAGGAGGAAAGAGGAAAGTAAAGGATGAAAGAGGAAGGTAAAGGAAGGAGGAAAGAGTAAGGTAAAGGAAGAAAGAGGAAGGTAAAGGAAGGAGGAAAGAAAGAAAACCACTGGCGTCCAGTTCCAGTGAAGTCATGGAAGTCGCTTGTTGGTTCCCTCTCTCTGTCTCTCGGTTCCTTTTTTCTATTTCATTTTTATGGTTTTCTTTCTTGATTCTGTTCCCCATAACCAGGTGGTAAAAGCAACAACAAACAAGAGAGGCAAGGCCTTCAAGACTCACTTGTGATACACTTTTAAAAAAAATCCAAGCTTTTTATGTATTGAGTATAATTTCAAAATGTAATGTTTAAGATGAGAAAGATCAATTTAAAGCAAATTAAGTCCCCTAGCATTAATTACAGAGTAATTTCCCTTTTTTACAATCTGCACCAAAACGTTTGCAAAATAAATAAAACTTCCATGCTTAGCAAAAGAAGTTCCTGTTTGAACAAAAAATGATAATAATGACTGCTCTTGTTGTTGGCTCAGAATATCAGATCAAAGTGCCAAGTTTAGAGAATACAAAAAATATACATATAACAGTAAATGCAGTTTGCATATAATTAGGCTTCATTTTTTATTTTTTTTGTGCCCATCCCAGAGGTGCAATATTGTTTTAAACAAGATGACTGGAAAGAACTGAATTTTTCCTATTTTTATGCCTAATTTGGTGTCAACTGACAAAGTATTTGCAGAGAAAATGTCAATGTTAAAGTTTACCACGGACACACACACACACACAGACAACCGAACGCCGGGTTAAAACATAGACTAACTTTGTTTACACAAGTGAGTCAAAAAGATCTGTGTTAGTTTTTGCTCATTTTTTCGTTCGTTCTCTTTTTATTTCCCCCCCTTTACTGACCCATCTTTATTGAACCACTCAGTGACGTTACTTTCCATGCCTAACCCAATGCCATACTAATCCACACTTCCCAATACAAAACCATATCCAAGCAGGGCCCATTTTCAAGGAGCTATAAATACCAGGTTGTCATTAGCTTTCCTATAAAAAAAAAAAAAAAAAATTAAACCGAGGTCCTCTGTACACCATGCACTTGGCGCACGTTATAGAACCCACCGCAACAAAAAGGTTGAGCCTGACAGAATCCTGCAGAAAAATTCACCACAATGATTATAATTATTTGTGTAGATGTGTGCGTGATTAAGCCTGACTGAATGGCACAAGAAACGAATGATGAGCGTCAAAATGCAACTGTCGGTCGGCTCTAACCAGATAGGCAGCCTGTTGTACAAGTGTGCGTTTGTACAGCGCTTAGAGCTTATACCCTCACCGAGGATAGGCACCATATAGGTATCTATAATAATAACCCCGCAGTTTCGGTTTTTTTCGGATCGAAGCGGATTTTTCAAATAAGTGCATGCTGCACACGGGACCTCGGTTTAGCGTCTCATCCGAATGATTATTCGCAACAACATTAACTTAGTTGTGGTACCAAACAAAATGAACTTCCACTCAAACTATGATGCAGGCAATCACCACCGTTTTCCTAAAAATAAAAAAAATATATATATTTTTTTTTTTAAAAGCCCCCACAGATCCCACAGTCGATACTGATAATTTTCGCGAGACTATAAGTGGAGGATAAGATCGAAATTGAGAACAGCCACATTATTTTTAAAACCTTGCTTTTTCATGACAGTCAGTGAGGATGAATTCGACGACAATGTTGTGGAAATCATGTTCAATTTCGGACGCAAGTCAGGCACGTGCTCCAACCTCCGCTTGATGATGATTATCATCTCAGTGTCAACCGGATCCGAGAGATATTGACACTTGCAGTGCTGGTCAGAAAATTACCGCTTTCAAATGTGCGTCCGTCCATGAAGCGGGGGTGGCACTCAGTTGTGCCGATCTCTGCGTTCCCTTCTGGGCTCACAGGGGGCCCAGTTTTGGGCCGCAGTGCGCAGGGACCGGGATCTGTACACCAGTTTTCTTCCTCGGTTAACGAACCATGCTTCAGTCACGCTACAAAGTAGGTTGGTAACAAGATAACGCTACCCATGTTTTTCCTCCTCTCTCCCCTCTTTACCACCACCCAATTCACCGCAAATTTAAGGCTACCACCTACACACCCTTGCACTCTTACAAACCCTTCTTTTTTCATCAGATTTTTTTTTCTTTCTTTAAACTGGATAATGACTATAAAAAAAAACAAAGGAGTATAAAGTGGTGACCATACCTACCCGGTTTCTCACCTTCCGCCCACCTCTCTCCACCTCATTTTTTTCAGCGATAGAGGGTGGGGATTAGGTAACAGGGTGAGGAAAGAGGCCAGGAGAGTAGATGGAGAGAGCTTAGTAGTGTGGGCTCTTTGAAGCAGTTAACCCTCAGCTGGATGAGGTGCCTGGGCAGAGTGGCAGGCCCGTGAGGTGTAGCCTGAGACCAGGATTCCCATAACCTACTGCGTCACTGTGAGCAAGGTGGATGTTTCCAGAGAGAGAGAGAGAGAGAGAGCGATGGGAGAGAAAGAGATGAGAGAACGAGAGAAGAGAGATGAAGAGAGAGAATATAGAGATGGAGAGAGAAAGAGAGAGGGGAGAGATATGAAAGAAAGAGAGAGACAGGGACAGACAGACAGACAGAGGAGTGTTAAAAGTGCAGGGTCCATCAAGATTTTTTTTTCCTTTTCTTTTAACTGCATTGAGACAATGAATAATTATACTGTCGTGTCATCTTAAAACCTCAACGTAGACCGAAATGAAACGTTCAGTCCGGAAATACGTTGTAATCCGGAAGACTTACGCCGCCATAACTGGAATATGGGGAGGTGATTTTTTTTTGTTTTTTGTTTGTTTGTTGTTGTTTCAATCTTTATGCCAAATTTGGTGTT
This sequence comes from Babylonia areolata, assembly GCF_041734735.1. Classification (NCBI taxonomy): domain Eukaryota; kingdom Metazoa; phylum Mollusca; class Gastropoda; order Neogastropoda; family Buccinidae; genus Babylonia; species Babylonia areolata. The sequence continues at coordinate 31,438,494 of NC_134893.1, forward strand.
GACAAAGACGAAATCAATTCAAATTTGTCATAAAGTTCAACACACCCACACCCGCACACACACACACGCACCAGAGAGAGATGGAGAGAACCAAAACAGTGTTATCACATAGAAATACACATGAGCCCAGAATAAATCGGGGGTTGTGAATGTGAAAAGCAGATCGGATAACAGAATGATACTCTTTTGCGATATTGATATAAAACGGGCGAGGACTTCAGACTGAATTCGAAAGGCCGCCCGGCCACCCCTACACATACGGACACATAATTTTTATTTGTTTTCCTACACGGGATGGTGGGTGGGTGCATGGGTATTGCTAGCTGGCAGGGTATGGTAAGATAAGACGGGGTAGGCAAGGACTGACATGTCAAGGCGGAGGGGTTGCGGGGGGTGGGGGGGGGTGGGGGTGGGGGGCTTGATGGAATACAATAATAGCGAGCGTGTGCAAGAAGACTCCGTTATGATCATTGCCAGGAAACAGTCGTCAAATCAGGTCGGAGGGTACCCCCTCTTTTCCCTGCTCACCTCCCTTAACACACACACACACACACTCACACGCGCACACACACACACACACACACACACACACACACACACACACACACACACACACACACTCACTCACTCACACACACACACAGGCACGCACTCACGCATGCACAAACGCCCCCCCCCCCCCACACACACACACACACAGGCACGCACTGACGCACGCACAAACGTACACATACACACAGAGGCACGCACAAATGTATACACACACACACACACACACACACACACACACACACACACCTGGAAACTCTCTCACCTGACGTTCAAACCGCCAGCGGCACAGCGCCTGACTGACTTTTAGCACCAACCCCCGAACCCCCTCCCCCCCCCCCCCCCCCAACCCCTCCCCCACCACGCCCCCACACTCCGTCCCCTAACTCTCCGCCATCTTCCTCCACCCCTCCCACTGCTACAAAACCCGTCTTTCATCCTTCGCGGCACCCTCTACCTGCCCTCTTTTCACTCCCACCCTGCCCCCTCCATCTCGCACGCGCCTTCTAATAAGACACAGAACGGATACTCAAGGGAGCACGACTAAGAGAGAGAGAG
>NC_134893.1:31444600-31454600 GCF_041734735.1 Babylonia areolata
ACACACACACACACACACACACACACACACACACTGTACGGCCTGTTGTGTGATCGAAGATGTGCTTATTCTTGGATATTTGCAACAGAACAGACACACAAAGGAGTTATCAGTTTTCAGTTTCAAGGAGGCGTCAAAACGTCCTGACTGATCCATATAAACGCAATAGCACAACTGCTTAAAAAGGTAAATAAATAAGAAGAGGAGGGGTTGTTGGGGAACAACTGCCTCACCATTGCGTGGACCCAACGCGCTGATCACACACATCGGAGACCAGAAGAACAAAAAAAAAAAAAAAAAAAAAAGAAGAAGAAAAAGCCCGCTACCCCAAACCCAAACAACTCGAAACTAACGGCTTTGTAACCTGGTTTGTACATAGCAGAATAGACATTAGAATTATCATATCCCTGTTGCGTGGAAGGAAAACAGTAAAGTCTTTCCCATGCTGTGCTATGCAACTACATGGGTGTTTTTTGTTGTTGTTGTTTTTGTTTGTTTGTTTGTTTTTTTGTTTGTTTTGTGTGTTTTTTGTTTTGTTTTTCTTTTCAGGAAAGCTTTTGTAAAATGGGAAAATAAGCTAAATACGCAAATCCAGTGGGAGACTTTATTTCAAGATTAAGAAAATTGAGCAAATAAAAATCAAATGCTTTCAGCTCAAACTCTTGTCATAGAATTTTAAAGTCAAATGACATAACAAAATTTAAAAAAAAATTAAAAAAGGGTGAGAGTGATAATGATAGGTATAAAATTGTGACAATCAAAAAAGATGCAGCGCAACACTATTTGTGGTTTTACTCAGTTACACGAACTTTTTGGTTTGAGCTGGAAAATGAACTAAAGGGAAATTGTGGAAATTGTGAAATATTGTTCCTCAACTTCGAACTTATTTGGCAAATGGTGATAAAACGAAAACTGGTGATGTCAGTCTCTGATTTGAGAGTACACACACACACACACACACACACACACACACACACACACACACACACACACACACAAACCCACACACACACACACACACACTAATGAGATCGAGAATGCCTATAATTCCAAGCAGGTTAACCACCGTCAGTTCACACAGCACACTGTGGAAGAATGAATTAAATAGCCGTCAAAGAAAAAATCAGTTGTCAACAGCACAGCCGGCACTTAATGATAAGACCTGACCTACAGCAACATTAGCTGTCTGTGATAGACACACATATAAAAAAAATAATAAGCAGCTAAAGATCAAATGCTTTCAGCTGAAATTATTGTCATAGAATTTTAGAGTCAAATGACAAAAATAATAATGTGCGAGGGTGATAGTGATAGGTGTAAAATTGTGACAATGAAAAAGATGCAGCACAACATTATTTGTGGTTTTGCCCAGTTACACGAACTGTCTGGCTTGAGCTGGGAAACGAACTAAACGGAAAATGTGAAAACTTCGAACTAATCTTATATGGCAAATGGTGATAAAATGAAAACTGGTGAGGTCAGTTTGATTTGACAGTTTTGTGATACACACACACACACACACACACACACACACACACACACACACACACATATATATATTACATCTATTACTGAACTCAAATATAAGCACACAATACAGAAACAAATACATCTAGCCAATGGAAACGCATTCTGATTTAAAAAAAAAAAATTAAATGGCTACCCTATTCAGATTTAGTAATGGGAAATACTCAAACATTTTTTTTTCCATTCACTCATCTCTTTGTATAGGTATTGAAAAGTCGCAGATAACCAGTTGCCACTGTACCTATGGTTATAAGTACCCACATGCAAATAAATATATACATATACACAGAGACATATGTTAAAACGTGCGCATAAGCCAATCAGTACCCACCCACCCATCCTCACAGAGAGAGACAGATAAACAGACAGAGACAGAGAAGATACAGACTCAAAAAGAGAACTGGACCAGACAGACAGTACAGGCAAACAGAAACGCACTGAGACGCACGCGGTACACACTGCGGCGTGCACGCACGTCAAACTATCACAGACAGAGTACCCTCAGAACCGACGTGGAACGAAAGAAGGAAGGAGGGAAAGAAGGAAAGAAGGAGAGAGAGAGAGAGAGAGAGAGAGAGAGAGAGAGAGAGAGAGAGAGAGAGAGAGAGAGCACAGACGGTGACAGACAATTACATTCTTGCAGTGAAGAGGGGCAGGGTGTTGGCTGCATGCTGGTAAACTCATTCCACACTCGTCACTCACTCGGTCGTCAGAACTCAAGAGACGAAAAATTCACACGCAACACGGACACACACACACACGGATACTACACAGACATATATCACACGCGCGCGCGCGCGTATATACTTCACCAGCACTTGAGATTTCATGTTACGTACTCAAGCAAACTTATTGTCCACATACGCGCTTGCACACACACACACACACACACACACACACACACACACACACACACACACACACACACACACATTCACACACACACACGAGCGCGTGCGCACACAGACAGACAGACAGACAGACAGACAGACACACACACACACACACACACACATTCGCCCGCCCACCCACCCTGAGCTATTTTTTGCCGTTCACTCAAAAGTAGCGGTAACACACACAGACACACATACACACAGACACACACAGACACAGACACACACACACACTAACATACCCACGCTAACGATCAAGAAGAATTTTCCCAGCGATGAGTTTGCCGGGCATTCAGATAAAATCGAGGAAACATTATAGCTCTTCTCCGCTGAGAAAGGCAAACAGATGAATGAAATATCAGACAGAGAGTATTTCTAGACGAGATCAGAGAGGGTGGAGATGGTGGGGAGAAGAGGGCGGTGATGTGAGGGAGTAAGGGGTGGAGAGAAAGAGAGAAAGAGTGTGAGAGAGATTGAGTAGGGAGGCAGAGAATCGAGGAATCGAGAATGGGGGTGAGAGATGGAGAAAGAGAGACACAGAGAGAGGGAAAGGGGGGGGGGAGAGAGACAGAGAGAAAGAAACAGAGAGAGAGAGGGAGAAGATACAAAAGAGAGAAAAAGAAGAGGGAAAATAGAGAGACAGAAAAAAGGGAGGCAGAGAGACAGAAAGGTATGAGTGAAGGAGGCAGACAGACAGACAGACACAGACACACAGATAGAGGAGGCACAGACACACAGATCTAGAGGAGGGGGAGGGGAGTGAGAATAGGAGGCAGAGAGAGATAGAGGGATGAGACAGAAAAGGAGAGAGACACACAGAGAGACAGACAGACAGACAGACAGAGAGATATCAAGAAACGAAAGCAGAATGAGACAGAGACAGACGGAAAGACAAAGAGAACAGACAGAAGAGATTGGTTGGAGTAGGAGGGAGTGGACAGACGAACACACATGCAGACTGACAGACAGGAAGTATGAGAGGGCAGCAAACTAACGCGCAGAGAGAGAGAGAGAGAGACAGACAGACAGACAGAGACAGGCAGAGACAGACAGAGACAGAGACAGAAACAGACAGACAGACATGGAGGGAGAGAAGTGGGGAGGCAGCAGACTCAGAACGGGAGTCAATGACGAGCCTTGCTGTGCGCTGGTGAAGGAAGGGAGGGCACCCTGCAGTTCTTCAAAGACCTCGCTTATCTCTGCAGACCAGCCAGCCAGGCCATCCGTATGGCATCACTTTATGCACATGGCATGCAATGAAATGTGGTGGGAGGAGAGAGCGAGACAGAGACAGAGAGACACTGAGAGAGACAGACAGACAGACAGAGGAAAGACATATGGAGATGGAGAGAGAGATACAGAGAATGAATGAGACAGAGAGATCGGACAGAGAGATTAACAGACAGACAGACAGGCGGGCAGAGAGAGAAAGGGGGAGGGGGGGGGAGATGGACAGAATGCAAAAGAAAATAAACAGGGGAAAGGGTGTGGTGTGGTTGGGGGGAGTGTTATAGCCTCCTCAAATCCTCAAATACGCATGTACGCGCGCGCGCGCATGCACACACACACACACACACACACACACACACACGCACACACACACACGCACACACACACACACACACATCTACCTTTTTATCTGCCTCATCACTCCATTACCACACATACATCCACAATTAAACATTGTATCCTTTTACACACTCTCGGACGCACTCTTACATACGCGCGCAGGTACATACACACAAGAGTGCGCGCGCTCATGCACACACATACAGAAACACCTTTTATAACATCGCTGAAAATGCAGAAGATTAAAGATGATTACTACTCTTTCTGCACACACATGCGTACAAACAATCTCTTTCTCCCTCTGTGTGTGTGTGTGTGTGTGTGTGTGTGTGTGTGCGTGCATGCGTGCGTGCGTGCGTGAGTGCGTGTGTGTGTGCGCGCGCGCGTGCGTGCATGTGTGTGCGTGCGTGCGTGTGTGTGCGTGAGCGCGTGCGTGTGTGTGTGGCGGGGGGGGGGTTGTATCAGTGAAACCGCAAAGACACTTTTGCTGCAGGTGTAACACAGCAGTTGCCAGGTGTACCTCATCATGCACTATTAAAACACGATCATTTGAAGCTGACTTTCCAATCTCCACATTTTTGTTCTCCACAAAACACGCTCAAACTATTTCAGTCCCACCAGCGAAGTTTTCGCAAAACAGATTCGTTTCAAACGAACCATTAACCGCGGGCACAGTCCAATGCAATGGCACTGACGTTCGCAAAATGTAACCCATTTTTGGTATTGCACAAACAACTCTGGACCAGCAACAAGATGTGTGAAGCACTCGAAATTATTCGGAACTGTTTATAGGACGTTTAATAAAAACCTCAATTGTTTTGAACTTTCAACAATGAAACTGTTGTATATCTCCCAACTGACCGGAGGCGACACGATAACTAACGGCACACACATAAATAAATAAATCAATTAACTGATGAATTAATCAATTAATTAATCAATCAATACACAAACTACAAATCCAACACCAAAGACAGGGCCGTTACAACAAAATGATAAAACTAATACACCATTCAATCACAAGACATACTGAATCGTGGTCGCTGAGGGCAGTGATAGTTCTATGATGGGCCGTGTCGTCTGCAAAGCAGCGGGCAGGAAATGCTACTCTGGATGTTGGGTCACATATGTAGACAAGGAAGAAGCACTGACCTAGTAATAAACCCTGATAAGACTGGTGTGTACCCAAACCTATCTCCGTCCATAACTACAGACTGTTTTCTGCTGTTGAGGAAGCTATCAGTCCATGAATTGGTGGCATTTCTAATGCCATAGTGATCAAGCTTGTGCAGTAGGAGGGAGTGGTTCACTTTGCCGAATGCTTGTGCGAAATCCATCACCACGACGTCAGTTTAGCCCCTCCCCTCAATGTTGGCGTTCATCTCAATCATGAACTGCAGAAACTGTGTTTCGCAGAAGCGGTAGCGGTGAAACCCATGTTGTTCCTCGGCCAAGGCCAGAATATAGTTCTATTCCAGGTGGGTGATGAGCTGGCTCACTATGATGTGTTTCAGCACCTTGCAGGACACACTGGTCAGAGATACTGAGAGTTAGTAAGCTGGGTGGTAGTGTTCGCCTTTCTTGTACGATGGGCGTGACTGTCGCAACTCTCCAGTCATACGGGACATAGCCTGAATCAAGGAAACACTGGTGCATCCGTGTCAGGATAGGGGCCACTTCTAGGACGCATTCCCTGAGGGCACTCAGCGACAGATCATCCTGGACGGTGGCCTTGGTTGGGTTGAGTCCAGTAAGTAGCTTGTGCACGTCAGTTTCAGTGATGTTGATATTATTCATAATTGGGTATGCATCCATACTGCCCTGCATCGTGCACATTTTGCTGAACTGCGCCTCTGTGTATTTGGCCCCATCGATGAAGGCGCTGTCGAACTTGAGCCTTTCTCCATTCTTCTTGTAAAAGTTTCAGTTCGATTTTCTTTTCTTTTGTCTGGGGTTTGTTTGTATATTTATTTGTTTGTTGTTGTTGTTTATAATCCAGAAAAGGAAACAAAGCGTAACCATTACTTCATCGAAGAGATAGATGTCGTTCTACATCTTACATCCATATTTATGTCAGCAGGAATCTGAGCGTCACAGTGAGATTTTAAGGACAAAATACTTTTTAACCGAATGATACATAATTAGGTTACATATATGAAACAGGCAATGGCCAGTCATCGGGTATGAAGTTGTCTCCACGTTGCTCCACACACATTAAAATAAACTGAAATTACTATGAGTGGGGATCCGATTACCAAGAGACAAGAATATAAAGATGCGCTGTCTCGGCCAGGGTAACAGCACAGAAATAATGTCACAATCAATGCACTACGTGAGAGATAATAGAAAAACCAACAAGGTGCAAATCGTGAGGAAATCTCTTTGTCCACAAAAAGAAAGGGTGAAAAAAGGAAAAAGCGATCGACACTTATGACCGCCATTTCCGCAGGAAGTAAAGACATTGTTTGTCACCCCGACTGCCATTCAGGACTGTAATAAAACTGTGAGTAGGAAGAAACTCCTTTTGATGATGTGTTCATGGCAGCATTTTTTTTCTCCCTCCAGCTTTTGATATATGTGATGCCAGGTGGAGGGGGAAAGCAGGGCGGCAACACGAAGCGCAGCATCCTGTTTGAGCGAGGAGAGCGTGGGCAGGGGGTGGGGGGGGAGGGGGGAGGGGTGCACGTATCACAAGACAGAGCACTAAGAGTGATAGACAGACATAGAACGGGTATTGGGAAGAGAAAGGGGGACTTCACTACGCTACGACATATTTCGTCGTTTGTTGACCGCGCACTCTTTCTGGTTAGACAAGAACAAAACAACAGCGGAATCTGGCTGCGTTGAAAGAGGTGGCTGGGGAGCAGGGAGGGGGTTTGGAGGGGAGGGGGGGGGGAGAAAGAAAGAAAGAGGGAGAGAGAGAGAGGCGGGGGATGCAGATGCAGACAGAAAGAGGATCACACAAACACGTGCACACGCACACACACAGACATACGCGTGCGCGCGCCCGCACACACACACACACACACACTTATTTTTCCCCAGCTGTGGCCCAAAACTCTGCCTGCCTGTCTGGGACTTGTACATAATACCCACTATTACCATTTGTAAGCCCCCTTCCTTTCGAATGGTGCTAATTGCCGCAGCGTCATACCGTTGGAGAGAACGTGTCATGAGGAAAGGCGAGGACAATAATTTACATCATCCCACCGTCATCACGGTAGCACTGGTTAGGGAATGACGGTAGCACTGGTTAAGGAATGACGGTAGCACTGGGCAAGGCAGATGACCATGACTTTTTTCCCCATCTGCCATATCGACGAGTGAAAGTTTGTTTTTGTTTTTTGTTTGTTTGTTTGTTTGTTGTTGTTGTTGTTTTTTTTTTTGGGGGGGGGGGGTTGTTTGTTTTTTTGTTTTGTTTTTGTTTTTCATTATTATTATTAAACATATACACACCAGCAAAGGCATGTTAAACATACGTGCTGTCTATGTTTTTTCACAAGGACTCTCTCTCTCTCTCTCTCTCTCTCCGACATCTCCGTGAATCTACTAAACTCGAAGAAAAGTATACCTATTCACCATGGGCGTAATGTGAAGAGGAAATCAAGCTCAAGTTTACTGCAAAAACTAGGCTTGAAAAGCAACAGAAACTGAAACCGTTTTCCTTTAAAAAATAAATAAATAAATAATAATGAGAAATGATGGTGAACACGACAGATGATATTATGGGGATCCATTTCGGTTTGAAACGTCGTAACTGGACGGCATTCCGCGCTTCCACTGATAAATACTCTATCTCGACATCAACCACGCCCGATAGTCACATGAAGATGCAGGGTTGGCCAGGGAACTAGGGACATGTTCCTCAAGACCATCCATGGGCTCGTTGAGACACTCTCTTTCTCACCCACCGAACCACCCACCCACACAGTTATATGTATGTATATATATATATATATATATATATATATATATATATATATATATATCTGTGTGTGTGTGTGTGTGTGTGTGTGTGTGTGTGTGTGTGTGTGTGTGTGTGTGTGATACTGGTTGTTTTCGGCATAAGTATTCATGATCACAGTATCACAGTTTCTACATATCAGTTTTTGAACAAATATTAATAAGTTTTTGATATTGTTGAGCTTAGTGTTCTGGAACACAGATACTTTCCACAACCCTTAGAAAAAAAAATCCAAAACAAAATACAGTCTATTAGAAACGTATGCACCTTGCAAAAACAGCGAATGCAATGAATCCGTTCATGTGTGAGGTTCATAAAACTTATAAACTGGATTTTGAAATTCTGGTTTGTGTCGTGATCAAGGATCTCTGACGGTGCACAAGGGAAGACAACAACCTCCTCCGTTCATTTCTCATTGTATGAAGCAGATTTTTTTTCCTTCCTTTCTTTCGCTTCGGAGTGGTGAGGTAAGAAATGGAAAGTGGGAGGGGTGGGGTTACGCCTTTTATCATGTCAAAATAGGTAATGTGTATTTGAAATTTAAAGAGATGGGTGAGAGAAAGAGGCATACAGAAAGAAAGAGGGAGACAGATTCACACAAACACATCCACAAACCCATCCCATCCCCTACTCCACCCCACCCACCCACAGTATGTCAAAAGTTAGGTAACGTGTATTTGAAGCGAAAAACAGAGGAGGTGGGAGAAAGAGGCATACAGAAAGACAGACGGACACACACACACACACACACACACACACACACACACACACACACACACACACACATCAAGACACAGAGAAAGATAAAGGGGGAACGGGAGAAAAGAACAGAAAGACAAAGAAATACAATATGACAGAGAGATAGAGGGAAAGACTGTGACGGATTTTCGTTGCTGCTTTTCCCTGCGGGTACCCGATCAAAAAAAAATTTTTTTTTTTTTAAAGAATCAAGGGTAGAATTGACAAGAACAGATTCTGAAGAAAGAAAGACGATACAAAAATGAAGAAAAAAAAAAACCCAAAGACGTCGAGCAAAGTGACATTGTAGTGTGTGTGTGTGTGTGTGTGTGTGTGTGTGTGTGTGTGCGTGTGTGTGTGTGTGTGTGTGTTTGGTGGTTTTATTTTGTTTTGCTCTGCTGTATTATCATGCGGAGATATCAAGCAGAGATCCAGCCTAAACAGAAAAACAACAGACAATTTTTGTAGCTTCCCAAGAAGAATGCCGGACAGGAGATCTGATTCTGCATTGTTCACGACAACTGGTTTAACAGACCCCCGGAGGAGGTCATTTGCTCAGATGAGAAACGAACTGGCTGTGGGATGATGCTCGGAACACGGCCAACCTTCTCAGTGTGTAACATGTACCTACCGCACGTAAAAGAACCCACAGCAACAAGAAAGTTGTTCCTGGCAAACGTGAATGGTAAAATCCAGTCTGATATATGTATGTGTGTGAGTGCGCACGCGCGAGGTTGCGCGTATGTGTGTTGGTGTGTGTGTGTGCGCGCGCGCGCCTGCGCGTGCGTGCTTGCGTGAATTAAAACATGACTCAGTGACACAGAAAATGAATGAGGAATGCCTAAAGAGCAGCTGTCAGTTGGCCCTACCCTGGTAGGCAGCCTGTTGTGCAAATGACTGTGTTTGGAAAGCGCTTGGAGCTTGGTCTCTGACCGAGGTCATGTATATACATAGCTATAATAAGTATCAATATAATTATAAATATAAATATCAATCAATCCAGTGGAGAGGAAAAGAGATAAATACTGGCACACGTTACTAGAACAACGCAACCTTTACAGAACCAACACCCAAGCCCTGAACATCTTGACAGGAAGTCAGCCAATAGGTCCTTAAACTCTACTGTGTGGCTGACTGTTCGAACACAAGTCTTCATCGGTGGCCACCATTAAATATACATCAAATAGGTCATCAAAGAGAAAGCCAGATCTTGAAAGACACGGGTTATAGCAGTCTTGAATGCGATTAAATATTAGATCTATGGGGTCAATGATGATGATGGATTCAGCGGATATGTCAATGCAAAGAA
>NC_134893.1:31459600-31464600 GCF_041734735.1 Babylonia areolata
ATTTATTTTCTTTCTTGAACTTTCGATCAAGACTTCTAATCGCGGGTTCTTCCAGAACGCAATACCCACGCACTCACCCCCCAACCCATTCACATCCACCCTCACCTCCCTCTCACACCTTCATCCTTAAATCTTTCGCTTTGTCAAGCCATGCCTAAAAGATAGAAAAGATTGCAGAGGGGAGAATGGTCCTGGCTTTCCTTCACAGCTATCGCCCCATGCACAACCCCCCATCCACTCCCCACATTCCCCTAGTCTTTCAACCATCAGCCACCACACTCCTCCCAACCAGGAAAAAAAGGTCGGAAAAAATGCCAGTTAAAAAATTTCTCTTTTTTTATAGTCAGCAAAAAAAAAAGCAAAGAGTAAAAAAGAAAAAAGTTTGGGGTCGAAAAAGCCCGATTGTTTGTGTGCTTGCGGACTGCCAAACACATTCGCCATTCCATCTCCGTCTCTTTTGTTTTCTTTCCATTCCGCTTATCTTTCACTTCGGTTTCTTTTTTTACCCTTGGCTCCATCTTGAAGAATGGCTCTCATCATTTCTTCCATTTTCCACGATGAAAAAAAAAAAAGAAAAAAAGAGAATACCACCACTTTCCATCATCTTTGTTGATTTATTTAGTTGTTTTGCTTCTTGGTACACGGATGGGTGGTTTTCTGACGTTTGCACGTGTTGACTGACTGGTTTGGTTGCTTCATGGTTGACTGATTAGCTGGCGACTTTCTGGGTGGCTGGTTGACTGGCTGATTTGTCGTGTCAGCAGCTGGCATCTTTTTAGTTCTATATCACTGCCCTCGTCATTTCAATGGGTGTCTTGGGTATTCTTGATTCAAGGTATCATCCAAGCTTTTGTTTTCAAGTAGAATGTTTTGGGGTTTTTTTGATAATATAAGTGATTCGATTATTCTCTGAATTTCATTCATGGTTAATTACCAGCCAAATGGCCACCATTGAAAGGACTGAAGAGGACACGTGATGCATTTTGGCACTGAAAAGAAAGAGGGAGGAAATGGGTGCTTAGTCAAGCAGTCAGATCGAGGTAGTAACTTGAGTCAGTCAACTTGCCTCAAGTGGTTCCCCGTGGCTCCGTAAAGATTGTGCAGAATATGTTGACCCGTGGGCAACGACATTTCCACTCTGTTCGAGAGCTTTACGAGAAAACAGCTTGATTACGCATCTCTCCCTTCCCCTCCTCCAGTCTCTCTCTGTCTCAATCTCTCTCCCTGTGTGTGTGTGTGTGTGTGTGTTTCGTTTTCGTCTCCCTCTCAGTAGTCCTGCAGTTTGTTTACCCTTTCACATCGTGAAACGTAAATGTCTCGTGGCACTGACACGTGACGCGGCCGTCGGTGTCAGGAGGGGGCAACTGATGTTGAAAAATGTCGATGTTGTTATCTACCGTTGCCGGGGCGGTGGTTCATTCCGCGCTGCGCGTGTCTTGGGTTCTGGCCGCGGCTGGGTTTATTATTGCCCGTGAGGAGTTCGCCCTTCACCACTGCCAGAACTCAACTGCTTAATTCTTCGTTTCGGAAAGCGGGTATAATTATGGGTAGTGGTGTATCTTCCAGGTGTTAGAGTTGTTGCCGGCAGACTGGACTGAAGGATCGTCCATGGTGTGTGTAACGATGTGGTGATTAGCTGCTATTCAGTTTATGTATATCCCCGAAAACGGAAAATGATTGCCTAAATGGCGGGAAAAAACGATCATGCACTAAAGAGCCCACTCGTATACATACGAGTGAACGTGTGAGTTGCAGCCCACGACCGAGGAAGAAGAAGTTTATGTGTTACTTCTGTTTTCAATCGAGCCGGGCTTGTCTGTGTTGCCTACAACCCGGCCGACAACATAATGGGGTCATGACAGGGGCTGTGTTTTAACCAAAAGAATACAATATATCAAAATATGCCAAAAGTTTAACCGAATAGCATTTAACACGCACACACACTTACACACGCGTGCGCACTGACACACACATCACACTGACACACACACTACTTGTCTCGGACTGAGTGGTAACGTTCGGACTCCCCACCCCCTCTTTGTGTGTGGACGGAGATTTCCACTTCAACATTTTTTTACATTTACCTAACCCCCCTCCCCCCCCCCACCCCCCTTTTCTCCCTCATAATGAACATCTGACCTTTTTTTTTCATTTCGGACTTTGTAATAAGGTGAGTTTATATAAGTGCTGAGATGTATTTTCAGCGACAAGTAAATGCAAGTTTCCCGTCTACAGCTGGGGAGTGTGTGTGTCTGTGGAGTGGGGGGTGGGGGGGAGAAGGAGTTAAACTTTAACAATGGTATGTTCTCTGGAACTTTGAATTCTACAGACCATTGACAGACTTGACATTAAAATTATAGATAACGATAAGGCATTTCTAGATACCGTCGCTATGAAGACTACGCACAGCAGGGATGACCACGATATATCTATTAAGAAAGAAACACCAGATTTAAAAAAATTGAGTTTTCTTTATGATAAAACAAAAACAAACAAACAAACAAAAAAAGAATGCACCAAATGTACTGTTTTTAAAACTGACAAACATATATTACAAAAGTACCGATACCTAAAACTGACTAGCTTAGGGCTATATAGATTAATTTGATGAGAATCTCAAACAATCTTGATCCATATGAAAATCACAAAAGTTTCACATTTCAGAAACGGGATTTCGGGAAAGTACATTTTTCAGCTCTTTTCCCCCCGATGACTCTAAACTTTTACACACGGACCTATGCGCGTTGAACCGGACTGGTGAAACGGAACTCGACCTACGGACGCGGAGGCGACAGACTAAACTGTTGCCGACGATGTGTGTGCCCCAGAAATAGTCATAACCTCTTTCGAAAGGAAAGATGATCGCGGTTTGCTGAAGTTTTAAACAATACTGCCGTCCCAATTAATAGGGGGAAAAAAAAAGAAAAGATTGGCCGCTAATAATAATAATAATATAGTCAGTGTGATATTATTATTAAATATCATGTAGTAGAAGAAGTAGTAGTAGTAGCAGTAGTGTGTGTGTGTGTGTGTGTGTGTGTGTGTGTGTGTGTGTGTGTGTGTGTGTGACAGTGTCTGTTTTGTGAAACGTTTGAAGCCCTGTTCGATCGACTAATTTTGAAACAAGGAGAAACAAAAGCCTGCCGACTCCTGAATATTTTTGTAACAAAAATTATCAGCTCAAACGTAGCAGTAGTAGTAATAGTAGTAGTAGCAGTAGCAGTTGTGGTTGTAGCTGTAGTCGTATTAGCAGTAGTAGTAGTTGTTGTATCAATAAAAACAACAATTCCTCAAGTTTTGATTCAATATTTTCAGTGAACCATCCCCGCCCCGATCTCCCCCACCCCCACCCCCGCCCCTCTCCTCAACACGCAATATCATTATAGTATGTGACATAACTAAAATGATCTAAAGGCCAGAGGGCAACCCGGTGAGATCTTCTGTTTTGATCCTCGCAGCGCATCATAACTGGGCGGATAAGAAACAATAAATTTGATTGCGCACCGTGCTGTTTATCTGGCTCCGAGAAACAGTATAAGCCTGCTTAGTCTCCGCTGCTGGAGAGATTAAACTACAGACACCGTAAGATGTTTGTAGCAAGGCCCTGGCTATGCTGTACAAGTTTTTACGCACGTAGGCAAGCTCGCAATATCTACATTGACTAAACTGCACGGTCCTGTATTTCATTTGGAAAAAAAAAATTGCAGCCTCAAATATGTTAACGTAAAATTGCACACTGCTATTATATGTCTATGTCAACTTTTAGTATACTGTTATGTCTATCCTTTGACTGTGATTATTACTGCATGTGTGTATGGCTGTGATAATGTATGTATGATTTACTCTAAATTACTTTTTAAGGGTTTCTGTTGTTGTTGTCTACTGTGATTATTGATTGTAATGATGGTTTACCCTAGGTTTACATCCTAATGTTGTTTATCTATATACACGTTGAATGACTGTGATATTCTTGTGTTGTTCAGTTTTCTGTTTTACACCATAATTATGTGAATTTCTCTTGTTGAGATAATAAAGTATTCTGTATTCTGTAAACAGTATCGGTATCAGTAAACATCATTCCAAAACAAGCTTCTCAATCACACGACAGGCATTCATCTCTTGTGCAGAGTCTGGATTGTTATTCAGGAACAGGAAACTGATTACTAATGCCAACAGCAAGTGGTCAGATTTTTTCCACCCAAAACACACACAATTCATCATTAGACATTCGAAAACACGTCATAAGACATTAAAAAAAAAAAAATTTAAAGAGAGCCATTGACACTACTTGAGATATGTACGTGTAGTGCCCTTGACGAACACCGAGACAGACAGACAGACAAACAGACAGAGAGAGTGTGTGTGTGCATGCGTATGTGTGCGTGCGTGTGTGCGTAGATGATTGTGTGTGTGTGAGTGTGTGTGTGTGTGTGTGCGTAGGTGTGCGTGTGTGTGTGTGTCTGTCTGTCTGTGGGTGTGTTTCTTTGTGAGTGTCTGAGTCCGTCTGTGTCTGTGTCTCTCTGTGTGAGTCTGCGCACGCGCGCGCGCGCGCGCGTCTGTATGTGTGTGTGTATGTGTGTGTGTGTGTTGTGTGTGTGTGTGTGTGTGTGCACGTGTGTGTCCGAGCATGCACGCTCATGTGGGTGCATAAGTGTGCACGTGTATGTGAGCAAATACTCGTTTATATGCGATTCAGCAATGGTACCAGCGGAAAAAAACGCACACAATTTTACCGATTCCATCATTTCAAACAGCCTTGAGCCTCACACCTCTTACGGAAAACCATTCGCGACAAGCTATGTGAAAACACACCCGAGCGGACTGCATGTCTGTCAACACTGCCGTGTTGACTCTGAAAACGGTGTGCACGTGCGCTGTGTATGATAATGCATTAAATACATAACCCTTTTCTTTGCCCGCACCTTTCAAAACGGGATGGGTTACAAATGTTTCTGAAGGTGGAAAACAGAATGAAGGGAAGGGGAAGTGGAAGGAAGGAA